>NC_142165.1:11101966-11413642 GCF_029865625.1 Vigna umbellata | reverse complement strand
TTAAAAATTAAAGTATTAATATATATATATATATATATATATAACTTAATAAGTAAATAAATTAAATATTTAAATTATTCAAATATTATTCAACAATTTTCTATTTGAAAAAATAATGTCATTATAATAAAAATCTTATCTTATTTTATCCTTGAAAATATTGTTGTACAAAAAAACAGTGAAGTGATAATAATATAAAGCTGAGGAGGCTGGAGAAGGAAACAACACAATAATACTGAGAATTTTAAGGTCTAACTAATTGGCTTCATTGTGGTTAGAAAAGTATGGATCTCACTGTAGCAGCAGCTTCAGATGATCTTCCCAACATTGACCAGACTCCACGTCCGGGTAAGTTATATATTCTTCAAACTACCGTCTTCACATGGGGTGAACAACATTCCAGACATCACTTGAGGTTTTGAGAAAACGAAAATTATCTTACATTATAAAAATCATATTTCATAAATAAGTTAGAAAATTAAATTTTAACCATAAAAGTATAATCACTTTAAAATTTGTGTGTATAGGCACAGATTCTTATAAGCTGTACTGGCTTGCACGCACAAATGACTGGCTCTCAGCGCAACCCATTGTTGAAAATAATCCTGATGCTGTACGTGTTCCATTGAGTGGAAAAGACAACAGAGTTCTTCATGTAGCAGCAAATGCAGAGAGCACTACTTTTGTGGAAGAATTGGTTAAGCTGTTGCTTAACCTTAACAGACCAGAAGACCTGTTAATATCAAACTCTGAAGGGATGCTTCCAGTTCACTTGGCAGTTTTAACTGGCAACCAAAAAATGGTGCTACATTTATGCCCTGACGAAGCCCTGGATATAATGGTTTTCGAGGATATTGAAAAACTCTTCTTTATGTGTATTAGCAACAACATGTTTTGTAAGTGCATCTTCTACTAATTAATCTACTGTCTTTTATCCCTTTCTTTTAAAGTGCTTGTCTTTTACTATTTGTTATACAAACCACTCAACTGATATGATCAAACATCATTCCATTTTTAATTGACTATAGCTCAAATAACAAATAGTTGTAATAATTGTGATTGAAATTCCTATAGGATGTCTTAACAGAGACTCTAGTTTCTTAGTTTATATTAAGACCAGTGCCATCTAGAAAAGTTGTCTAAGGGATGAACATTAATTGTTCATATGTTCTCTCTACAAACTCGTTCATAGAAGATGTTAATAGTTTTTTTTACGTACAAATAAGAACACATAATGACAGTTGTAATAAATGAGAATTGATGTTCAACCTACGGGTTCAAAAAGTAAAAGAGAAAAGTTGACTCATAATCTCTATTTCATAGTCATATTTGTACATGAGTTGTTTATCATCAGCTATTTAATTTGTGCATTTTACAGTTACGGCCGCGGCAAAACTATTTAGTAAAAATAGACGTGAATTGGCCATTGCAAGATATCAAGAGGCAGAAGAGAGCCTAACAGCATTGCATATGCTGGCACGTAAACCTTCAGAAATTCTACGTAAGCTTTCACACATACAAAATGTTTTTTTGCTCTTTCTTTTTTATTGTATATTCTTTGACAACAATTTCATTGTTTTAATTCTTATTTTAGAAATTTATGCATTTATGCAAACAAAAATATAGGATCAATTATTCCATAATTATTAATATTCATTGCTATAATATTATTAGGAGGAGTGGACAAAATGAACTCCACTTAAAATTTGTATTGAACAAAAATTAATTTGTTTAAATGGACCTGAAAATTAAATCAAAAGAATGAACTGAACTACTTATCTTAATCTGTTTTTGAATTACAATAGTTTTAAATTGCATTATTCTTTAACCAAATTGCACTAGTTTTCAATCGATATTTTTGAATTAAAAAACTAAAAAATAATGCTTATCTACTTGATTGATAGTATAAGTTCTTTATAAACAAAAAAAAAAACTAAGTAAATAAAAAAAATTGTCTCTACTTAAGAACATAAATTCTCTCGTAAAAATCTCTTAATAATTTGATAACGATTTATCTTTCAACAAATATTTCTTGATAAAAGTTAAAAAAATGACTTCTTTTTTTACATTAAAGTTCAAAACTCCTCTTTAAGAATACTTTTTTAAATATTATAATCATATTAGAAAAGCATTGATTAAATAATTTATTAAGATTAGTTCACGGTATTCCGTCATTGAATCTTAATCTTAATCAAGCTATACAATTTAAAATTTAGTTATCTTAAATATTTTCATAATTGTTTAACCAACTAATCCTAATTAAGTTTTTAATTAAAAAAATAAAAAACAATTATAAATAATTAAAACACACATATATGTAGGATGGACAAAATTAATTATGGTTAAAAATTGTACAAAACCAAAACAGTAATTCGTTTGAACTAAACTAAATTATTTAAAAACCTTAAAGAAAAGAATGAGTCGAATTCGACATAACTGGTTGAAAATTAGTGAAACTCGGGTAGGACGACCACAAATCATTAAAACAAGTTTCGATCTAAAATGGTGGAATTTAGCCAATCAAAATCCGACTAACCTGACCCTTGCTAAAAATTGGCTGAATTCTCTAACTAAAAATTGATGGAATTCAACCAAATCAGTTTCATCTAAAGTTTGGTTTAATTAGTTGTGATTAAACTAAACTACAATGTTAAAGACTCACAAAATTAATTAGTTTTAAACTAACGAATAGTTAACTGTAACTTTAAAATGTTTAATTTTCTACAACTAAAATATAAAATAGTATAATTCAGATTTTATTATAAATAGTTCAGTTTTTTTTTATTCAATATAATGCAATTAATTGCTAACTCAGTAGAATGCAATTAAGTTTTTCATAGGTATTAGATTACATGCTTGTTAAGTTAGTATGACAATACAAACATTTATGGACCGGTGAGTAAATATCTTGCACTTTTTGTATGTAAAGAGTAAATTATAGATATCTTAAATTGAGATAAAAAAAAATGTTGCTTCATATAATTAAGAAAGTTTTTTTTTTCTTTCTTCTTGTGTAAACCATGTCTTGCAACAATGAAGACATGAAATCAGAGGAGGTGGACGAGAATGGCAAGGGAGTATCAGCGGATCTGGGATTGTTCTTGATGATATGGGTTGAGATTAGGACATTACCAAAGGAAGAGATTTTGGAGTTGATCACTCAACCCTCAGCAGTGTTGTTTGATGCAATAAAATCAGGACACGACGTGGTTGTGAAACTGCTTCTTTCTCTAAATCCTGGACTATTCATAAAAGATTCCAATAATGGACAGAACCTAGGACACTTGATTGTTCAATATCGACATTTTGATTACTTTAGGTTTATAGATTTTAAGAGAAAGCAGATAATAGGAGCAGTGGACAGTGAAGGAAACAACGTTCTACACATGGCTGCGCATCTACCACTTCAATTCCAGGCATTATCAGGTTTAAGAGCAAGCATTCAAATGCAAAAAGAGCTTGCATGGTTCAAGGTGAGAATTCATTTATTTCCTCATTCTTTAGTATTGTAAGACCTCAGTTGGAGAAATCTTGACACTTTTGGTTGATAAATAGGAAGTGGAAAAAAAGGTTCCTAGTGACTTAAGGAGTATGAGAAACAAGAAGGGAAAGAGACCAATCGATGTATTTTATGATGAACACGAGAAGATATCTAATGAGATCAAAGAATCTGCCAAAGGAATAGCGAACTCCGGAATGGTTGTGGCAACACTTGTTGCTACAGTAGCGTTTGCAGCTGCTGTGACGGTTCCAGGTGACAAGAAAAATGATTGGTTCGTTGTCTTCATCATCACAAATGCAATAGCATTATTCAGTTCTTCTGCTTCTATACTCTCTTTCTTGTCAAATTTTACTTCTTCAAGATTTGCAGAAAGTGAATTTGTGATATCATTACATCCCAGCTTGACTTTTGGACCTGCTTTGCTAATCATCTCTGTTGCTGCTATGGTTGTGGCATTCATTGCGACATGTTTTCTGATATTTGAAGACACAAGGAAGTGGGTTTGTTATGTAGTGACTTCAATGGGGGTTTTCCCATTACTCTTGTTTCCTCTCTTTCAATTTAGCTTATTCGACGAACTCATTTGGTCTAGATGGTATCGTACCAAAGAGTCCATGGTTCCTGTCTCCACCACATTGTATATGTTTGTGAAGCCATTATTAAAGTTTGTTTGCAAGAAACCTTCAGATCCAACTCTCTTAGAGGACAATTATAGATCCGAGAATTTGGATGACAGTATTTAGATCCGAATACGCACATGGTGCCTCTCCATGGAGCCTTCAGATACAACATTCGGTAAGTGTATTTGGTTGTAAATTCAAATGTGTGTTTAAGTATAATGCATTTTACTTTTATATTTACATTATAATTGTTTTCAAATATATTCTATCTTAAATTATTAATAAAATTAATTTTGATTATTTTATGTATTTATAATTTTATGTTTTTTATTATAAAAACTATATTTTATTAAATTAAAAAATTATAAAGGAAGGAGGTTTAAAACCTCCACAAAATAAATTCACTAATAAAACATTGACATAATTAAATTTTAAAAAGATTAAAAAATAGTAAATTGTAGTTGAAAATCTTTTTACTGAAAAAATAGGAGATGGAGGCCTTAATGGAGGAGGAATGGCTACCTTCGTGAGTGAAGAAGAAGGAGATGGAGTTCGGCAAACCTGGGCCACTCCTTGCTTGGTGTACTCCCATTTTTGCATCCTCTACCTTTTATGTTAGCTATTGGGCTGATTCCATTTATTTTATGCACCCCCATTATAATATCTGTTGGTTGTATTGTGTGTTGTTGGGCCATTTTGCTTGTAAATTCACACTCCTATTATTACTTTCCCCGCACCCCTGTTTGTTTACATTGTTATTGGGCTGGACTGCGGTCTCATTTGCTGCACCTCTACCTTAATGCGTTGTAGCCCACCCCTTGTTAGTTTTACTGTTTGTATCCTGCGTCTTTACTTATTGTACTCAATTTTATTTTCTTTGTTTTTTTAAAACAGTTTTGCGGTGAACCTTTCTTTTAATTTTCACAATCCTTATTTCAATCTTCATACCCATTTTTATTATTTGGCCCCCATATTTTCAGATAAAACTCATTAATAATGTTAAAAAATGTTAGTTATGATGGGTCTCGGATTTCATAATTAAATTTTTATTCATATAAAATATTTAAAACAATTAATTATTATGTCTTAAGGATATTTCATATCTATATTAAACTTAAAAATCATTTATTATCGTGTTGGAACTTGATTCGTTTTATAATTAAAACCTTATCTAAAATATTAAAGATTATAAATTGCCACGTGAAATATTGTATCTGTTTGATAATTATAACTTTTTTTTAATTAAAAATCTCAAAAAATATTTAAATTTCAAAATTAAAAATATTAATTAATAAACAATTTTTTTATTAAGAATTATGTGATTATTGATATTTCATTGTAAATAGAGATATATATAGTAACAATGTCAAATCTTGTTAGGTACCCAAAAAATTTTCAAATAGTTTTTTTAAAAGAATTATCTAATCTTGAATTACTATTGTGAATAGGAATACATATTACATTAATTTTGCATATTTAATTAAAAAGAAACTGTTTTTAATTAAACATTATGGATGTTCGCCACAAGTAATTGGTTTCGAAATATAACGTAGTTTCTCAAACTGTTTCTTTTTCTAAAAACTTTTCTACAATTTTTTTTAATAAATTATGATTGTCACTCCTTCTACTATTTTATTATTATTATTATTATTATTATTATTATTATTATTATTATTATTATATATTTAGTGTTTTTATTTTTATACGTTGTAGGATATTATCTATGATTTTTTTATCTTTTTTGGTAATTGAAAAAATATACTTTTATTATCTTAACATTAAGTATATTATATTTATGGACAAAAGAGTGAGATGATTTTTTAGTCATCCTTTAATTGATAAAGCAAATTGTTTTTTTAATTTATCAAAAGAATTTGTGTTATTTTCACTTTGAAAGAAAAATATATTTTTTATAAATTTAAGGAGAATGTTAATATTGAGAATGGATCACCATTACAATTGACATAAGTTTAAGAAATTTCATATTTATAAGATATATATTTGTTTTGGTTGAACTATTATTGAAATTAATGCACTTCAAATGTTCGTGAAATCTTTGACCCAAAAGTCTTGCCAAGTGGATTTAGAAGATTGTGAAATAATAATATCTCCAAATCACAAATTATAACTAATCAGAGTAAATAATTGAAGTTTAAATCAATATATAATTTATAACTTTAATATATTTTGTGAGTTTTTTTTTAAATAATAACTTTAAGAATTATTTATCTTTTTCGTTCTTTAATACATTCTCTTTTAGTTTTCACATTTTTTTGATAAATCATATTGTGAATAATTATACTTTTTAAATAAAATACTTATTAATGTTTATTTTTTATTATTTTTCATCTCTTTTACAACTCATTTTGATAATACTAATTATATTGTTACATATTTTTATCCTTTACTTTTATGCTATATTATTTCAAAATTCATCAAATAATTAGGTAATATTTTTTTCTATCAGCACGTTACAGTGATATGGAATTAATAACTAATACTTTAATTTTTTTTAAAATTATAATATGATTCATGTTTTCTTGAAATATATTTTTCATTAACGATTCTATAAATTACTATCAATGTAATTAATATTTTAAAAATGCATAATAATAAATATAAATACTTATATAATTTAAATTTTGTATAATTATTAGGAATACATAAACATGATATTGAAATAGTTTTAGTATATCAATAAATACATTACTCTCGTTTGTTGCACAAATAAATATTAGTAAAATTTATTTGGGACTAACATAGGAAAAAATAATAATATTTAATAAAAATTGTGAATATCAATATTTTTAAATGATTAAAACTACTAGTATATATATATATATATATATATATATATATATATATATATATATATATATATATTTTTTTTTTTTTTTCAAAATTATCTTTAAATATAACTATTTTTTCTAAAAAATATAAAATAATGTGTCCTTAATTTTTTTTTTCGTTTAATTTAGCTTTTACTTTTCAACCTTTCTTATACTGACTAAATAAAAAAAAAGATAAATAGGAATATTTCTTTTAATTTTTTAATTGCCACATGACCTTTTCTATACATATAATTATCCTTTTTTTGTGTAAATATTTTATAGATACTGAAACCTCGTGGTCTCTCACTCATTAATTTTAGTACATAATCATTATTATTAGTATAAATTTTCCCTATATCTTTTTCACTCTAATTAATCTATTTATATATATATATATATATATATATATATATATATATATATATATATATATATATAATTTATCTTGGTCTCCATTTGAATTTAAAAAATCTTAACCACAAAAGGATTTGAATATTCTCTTGAGAATATTTTATTAATAAATCTTAATGAACTAACCCACTACATAAAAAATTTAGGTCTTATAATTTTCTTTAATTTTTTTGAAAAAGAGATAAAAGTTTTTATATATTGTATATTAGATCATTTAAAATATAACGAGTTTACCATTTAAAATTTTTATATTGTTATACTTAAATTTCATTATCTTTGTTATATTAATATAATATTAATATTGATATTAAAACTGATTGAAGATACTGATAGCAGTTATTATCATGATAATAAGAGAAGATATACGATGGTTTTACTCATTTAAATACAGTCATCTCCCTCACAATTAATAATTACTCAGTTTACTAGTTCTCCACACAACATCTCAAGAGTAAAAACTGATCTATGATGATTTCCATTATGACTTCAATAATGGTAGCAACCTTTCTCCTACTTGCTTAGAGGTAAATAATTAATTGTTAGGTTTTTTCTTATTAACTTCATTTGTTTTTGGTTTATAAGTCCATTCTATCCATATTTGTTTTGAAACTTTTCATAAGATTTACGTCTTACTCTAAAGAATAGAGAATTAGTTATGCTAGTTCTATTGTTACACGCATAAATTTGATTCAAAGTTACATCATGCAAAACCATGCAAATGTAGTTCTTGCAGATTAATTGCTGTGTCATGATTTAAATGCTTGAGAGTTTTGGGAATGTACAGAACAATTTTTTTTGACAGTTCATAACTGCAGGATTCAAACCGTATCAAAAACTAGTATCAGTGATTAATCATATAGGTTGAACTGCTTGGTGAAGAGAAAGGTATTTTTCTCATCAAATCTCTTAAATTTTTCTTATAATGCATGACTGTTTCTCTTAGTTATCTTTTTCTTCTTCTCTAAAACTAGATATTTATTAGACTCATAGTTTCATATATTTGTTAAATAAAATATAATGTTGTATGTGGAGATACAAATTACTACTTATAATCAAAACGAAAGAATATATATATATATATATATATATATATATATATATATATATAGCATTACGAATTTAATAATGATCCTATTAGCAAGTATGAACCTAATGGTGGACTTTTGCACGAAACTAGGCAAATTTGTCTGGAATATTACGAAAATAGACAAATTTTGGGTCAAAGAGAAGTTGTGAGGGGTCCAAACGATTTTTAATGAAGAAGTCGTGCAGAGGGCACAACTTCACACTGTTCATTTGACCAGTATTGAAGTCGTGCACCCCAAAAACGACTTTAGAACATGGTAATCGATTACCAAACACTGTAATCGATTACCACGTCTTTTTTTCCTTAAAAATAATAAAAGTATTAAAGTTGTACCGGGGGATGACGACTTTAATATGAGAAGTCGTGCACCCCCACACACTTTTACCTTTTTTAATTTTTAATTTTTTTATTAATTAAAATGATTTATAATTAATAAATAATATTTTTAAATATATTTAAAATAATATAAATTATATCTAATTAATATTTAAAAATTATATTTCATTATAATTTAATTTTATGAATTTTAATTATCATATTATACTTTTCTTTAAATTATAATTAATTAATAAAAAAATTATTATAAACTATTTAAAATAATAAAAAATTTTAAAAGTTGAAAACGTTTGGGGTTGACGACTTCTTTACTTAAAGTCGTGCACCCCTTCACACTTTTATTTCTTTAATTTTTTATTATTTAAAAAGATTTATAAGTTTTATATAATATATTTAAATGTATATAAAACATTTTAAATAAATATATTTTATGGTTTTAATTATTTTTATAATTAAATTAATTTTTTATAAAAACAAATTCCTTATAGTTTAGAATTAAAAACATATTTAACCCTAATTAATTTAATTAAATTTATTATATTAAAAAAAATTACTTATATCTCATTATAATAAATTGACTTGTAATAAATTTTTACTTAAATTTAATTTAGAATGAGTTTTTGTTATAACAAATTTATTTATATTTCATTATAATAAATTTAATTACATAATTCTTTTTTTAATTTTTAATTACATAATTACAACAATTATAGTTATAAATTATTTAATTAAAATCATTTTATAAAAAAATTAATTTAATTACAAAAATAATTAAAATTATAAAATTTATTTATTTAATAATATTAAAAAATTTAATTATTAATTAGATATAATTTTAATTATATTAAATACATTTAAAAATATTATTTACAAATTATAAATGATTTTAATTAATAAAAAATTTAAAAAATATAAAAAATAAGAATGGGAGGGGTGCACGACTTCAATAAGAGATGTCGTTAACCCCCACACAACTTTAATTTTCTATAAAAAAAATGACTTTGTAATCGATTACCATGCTCTAAAGTCGTTTTTGGATGCATGACTTTAACACTGAACAAATGAACAATGTGAAGTCGTGCAGGGGGCACGACTTCTTCATTTGAAGTCGTTTGGGGCCTACGACTTTTCCATTTTCGTAATTTGAATTGAATTTTCGTATTATGGTAATATATTTTGCCTATTTTGGTAACAAAACCCCTAATGGTGATTTCTATTTTACCATATTATATTATTTACTAACTTTGATTTCTCTATTTCATAGCAAGCATGTCTTCGTTCTCAAATCAGGATCAAAGTAATGATAATCAGTCACAGGAAAATAATCTAAGGAAAGGGCCATGGACCGCAGAAGAAGATGCAATACTGGCAGAATATGTGACAAAACACGGACCAGGAAATTGGAACATAGTGCAGCAAAACACTGGACTACTTCGTTGTGGGAAAAGTTGTCGTTTAAGGTGGACAAATCATCTAAGACCAGATCTAAGGAGAGGTGCATTCAGCAAAGAAGAACAAAGCAAAGTCATTCAGTTACATGCGGTGATGGGAAATAAATGGGCTAAAATGGCACAGGAGGTTTGAATGTTCTTTTACTTCACATATTTTCTTTCAAAAGCACTTTTTTCTTGATCGAGTTACTTACATGTTATGTTCTTCCATGTGTTGGTTTAGTTGCCTGGACGAACAGACAATGAAATCAAGAACTTTTGGAACACTAGACTGAAGAAAAAGAAACGAGTTAGCTTAGAACTCCACCCAGATGGCATAAAACCTGTGCTTGATGCCCACAACCCAAACACTACTCTAGCTACCTACACTCATCGTGACGAAGTAGTAGGGACATCATCTCAACATGCCATGTTAAATAATTTCCTTAACACTCAAAATCAACCACTCCCTGTACAACCAGTTTCTATGGTACGTGAAAACATGAAACCACCTCAAGAAATGCAACCGTCTGAAATACCTCGGCAACTACAACTACCTGAAGCAGGTAGATCATCTTATGTACCATATCTGGTGTTCAACAATTCCAGTGACACTCCAAATCAACCACTGCAACCAAATTCTATGGTACGTGGAAACATGAAACCGTCTGGCATACCTCAAGGAATGCAACTGTCTGAGGTGCCTGAAGAACTACAACGACAAGGTACATCATCATCTTATGTACCACATGTGGTGTTCAACAATTATAGTAACGCTCCAAATGAACCACTGTGTGTACAAGCAATTTCTATGGTACGTGAAAACATGGAACCGTCTGGCATACCTCAAGAAATGCAACTGTCTGAGGTACCTGAGGAACTACAACTATCTGAAGCAGATTTGTAAGTTGTAACATTTCAATATTTTTATGATTGTTGCCTTCTTGCATTAGAGTCACTCTCCTTCATCTCAAAATAACAAGTTTTAATAACTGATAAATGCAGTGATGCGTTACAGGGAGATTTCGCGAATGATGACTATGCATGTTTAGATGGCCTTTCTTCTACATCAGAGTTGCCTCCATTGCCATCATGTCATGACTTAACATTTGAAGAGTCAATGATAATGAGAGAGAATTCTCAGGCTGAGACTAACCAGTATTATGTGCCACGCTCTCCACGTAGCAATGGGTATTTGGAGTCTATCTTTTATCCACCAAAGGTTTCGCAAGAACAAGATGATTTTTCCATGCAAGGGGAGTTGAATATGAGAAATGCCACAGAAATTTCCTACCAGAGAAAACCTGAAAATGAAGAAGTTTTGGGTGACTTGATTTGGCCAGAGAATCAACATGATGATGCTTTATATGGCTATCGTTCTTTTTTGAAACCTTAAAAATTAGTCTTTTTTTTCTAATTTTATTTTATTTTTTATAATTATATACATCTTTTACATATTTTATACAACCACGTAACTTTTATAGATTTTATTTTATTCAATATATAAGTACATATTATTTTCTTTCTACATCATGTTTGTGGTTGCCAAATAAAGGAAATTTACATTATTGATTTGATCTTAATGCTAATTGAGAATGAAAGACTCGTCTCTTATGTTACCATTTGTAATTGTAAGACATGCTCCCTTTATCCCAACAAAGCTTTGTCACTAGACAAGTACTTTAAAGAAAACAAATATGAAAAAAATGACTTTTTATAAACTAAAATCCATGTATATACAAGTTAATTTGTATATACAAGTTAATTTGTAGGAGTTGTTAATTCATCTATACGAAAGTTTTTTGGTTTCCTTTTTTTAAAATAAGAAAAGAAAAAAGAGAATACATTTAATGATAGTGGAAAAATTCATGTCAGTAAAGTATTGAAGAAGAATATCAATAGAAAAGAAAGGATGATGATATTTTAACAACATATTTTAACAACTTTTTGAAAACATAAGAGGATGTGTTTAGTTTAAAAAAGTTAATTAAATAACCATATAAAATTAAGTGCATCTGATTACTGATAATTAATTTTATGATTTTTTTAACTAAACTTTCTTTTTTAATTTCTTATGGACTAACATCCTTCTGAAAGGATAAAACTGTTTTTTTCTTTTTAACTTGGTGAGTTGAGTTTATAAAATTTATCACATAAGTCTATAGGTTAGATAAATTATATGATAAACATATTATATGATAAACATTTGTATGTATGTTGTAAATAAAATATTGTGTTGTATAAGGTAAAATTTTATTAATTAATATTTGATTCAGTAAGTTATGAGGTTTTTTTATGAATGTCTATATTTGTGATTATTAAAGATGTTACCTCAGCCGGTTTATTCGCTACAAAATTGGAGATTCAACTCTATCATAAACTTCCCTTCAAATTGTGACTCTGCAAAACACGCATGTCTTAGAATGAACAAGAGACACAAATTTATTTTTATGGTTGTTTGAGTTTATTCACCTTTTTAACACAAATTATAGAACAACCACATTACTTATAAATCACTGAAATTGCCACTATGCGTGTCTTTTTTTTATTATCAATGGGTTCAAACCCGATTTGGAATTTTTTTAAGAGCATCAACCATAATTGTATTAAAGAAAATGTAACAAAACCTTTTAAAAAAAGTACTAAAATATATTTTATATTTTTCTTTTACGAGACTATTGAAGGGAAAATACATCTGATTTTATATTCATCTTATTGTTACTATATATGGAAAACAATTTGGTAGGATTTACAAAATAAAATCAAAAAGCACACCCATGATGCAAATCATTCTGCAAGGAGGGAAGTGAGTTTGTTCCAAAGATATGCTCTCTCAAAAACATGAAGAACAAGCATGTGAAACGATGAGAAGCTTGATACGAATCTGATTAAGAAAGAACAAAATCATAACAGATAAAACACTTGTTGAAATTTTAAGCCGCACTTCACCCAAAATCTTCATGTAAAATTTCTCAAATTACAATACCTTGACTATTTCTAATTTCAACACTCTATGTATCCACTTTTGGCCTAAAACAAAAGATTCTTAGGAGATTAATCAATTAATGAATAATGGCCTATCATCCCTCCTAATCTTGCTAACTACTAAGGATCTGTCTAACACTGCTCCTAAAAAGTCTACTCTAGTTATCCATTAGAAGTTTCTAGTCACTGGCCTATATGAGAAGTCATCATTAAACCAACACAGGTGTATTTACATTTCTTCATCATAATCCTCTTCATCTTCATCAATCCTTCCATTTATGTTAGCTAGTTGAATGGGATCAATGGTCATTTTTTCCATATCAGACAAGGACCATCCAGGATATTCCTCATGATGTTTCTCTTCTGATTTTGCTGATGAACTAGTTGGAACAGCAGTTGGTGATGTTAACGATTCCATATTCTCATCTGGGTCCATGTTTAAGTCAAAATTTCGAATGGACACCTGAGCCGGCTTGCTAACTGGAAAAGTCTGCTTAACTTCTTCAGGTGATGACGCGTTTTCCATGCTTTCATTGCTTTGAGTCTGCTTTTCATTTTGCTTCAATGCATCAGAATCTTCTGCACACTTGGCTTGTGAATTCATCTCTTGATCTACATTTCTATTTCCACGGCCACGACCCCTTCCTCTGCCCCTACCCCTTCCTCTGCCACTGGTTTGTCCCTGCTCCGCCTATTCAAATCATGAAAAAAAAAATCATTATTCAGATAACATTTAGCTATAATTTCCAGATTAGGTGCTATTCTATTGTTTGCTCAATTACAACAACACTTTTCACCAAAAACTTTCATAAAGTTTTAAAGACTATATGTAGTTGAATTCATTAGCCAGCCACTTAGTGAAGTTTCCTAATGACTATAGTAAATTCTTTTGTAACCAGAAAAAAAGTTCAGTGTGGGTGATAATTAGTCGGCAAAAGGTGTAATCACAAGAAAAATTATGCTAACTTCTGAAGTTAATAGAATACAGTTGAAAAACCTTGTTATTTCTCTTGGGCTCCTGGTGGCTATCATTATCATCTTCAGCAACTTTCCTAATATAAAATAGACATAACTCAGCATACTGAAACTAGTTCCCGCTAACAATAGTATTAACCAAAGCACAAACCTCCTCTTGACAGTATGGTCATCGCAATTTGCTACAGAACCGCCTAAATCAGGAACCTTGCTGACAATATCTTTCAGAAAGTCAAAGACGTTAAAAGTCTGCACACACTGTTTTCTGCAAATGCAAAGGATGGAAGTAAACCTTTTAGAAACCAGAAAGAGAAGGTAAAAAGCATGTGTTCCAAAAGCAAGACCACCTTAACATTTTCTTCCATGGATGTCATTAATATGTTTAATCATGTTAGGCAGAACAGGGAATTTAATGTCACTCACAATGAAATATTAAATCTGTAGAAGAATCCTAAGACATTAAAATGAGACTGAGCATATTATCATTAGAAATTTAGACCTGATGTGATGTTCTCATAACCATATTTCCAAAACCAAAGAAACGTGCAGGATTTGTAAAAGTTGTAACCACTTTGTACAGACTTGAAAAAGACGAATTTGAAACTATAAAAAATAGGAATTTCACTTACAAATGAAAAGCATTCATAGTCTTAGCTCCCCTCCTCAGAGTTATCTCATATGTTCGATCACACAAATCTTGTAGAAATAGCTCAAGTGCTTTAGCTGCAACGCATAAACATGAATCATCACAAATCAGAGACTATTCATATCACAAACTCCCAAAAGCCCAAAAGTAAATCATGTTTGAGGAAGACAAAAGGAAAAATAGAATATGCATGAAAAATTACTTACAAACTAAAAGAGGCACAGCCATTGCAATCTTCCCTACATCCTCATCAGCTTGCATAATTTTCTTAATCCTGGCCTGTCAAATACCAATTCTATAAGATAACACAATTATTACTGAAATGACTAAAACCAAATCCTGGAAGATAGAAGAGCATTCAGTTAATTCAAATAAGGAAATTCCACCTCAACGAATGAAGAGCAAAATTTTCAACTAAAAGAAACTAAATAAATAAGTTGCCTAATGGGGAAAAAACTGTGGTTGTCCTACCCCACCAACAGTAACCAATGCTCAAATTCCACCACTACCCTTCTAAAAGAAGTAAAGAGTAAGAGTTCAAAAGTTAAGCAAGTATTGTACATAATTGATCAATCAAAAATACGTACAAGGGGGTCAACAGTAGTGTAAGAAAACATGGTGGGCCACAAAACACCAACGAGTCTATCTCCCACATGAAGAAGGTTTAGGCGTGTGGGAGAAAAGCTATAGAATCCAGATAAAAAAAGTACATAAGATGGAGGGTAGTCCCATAGTGAGAAAAAGGGAGTGATCAAGAAAATCTATGTTTATATTTAAATGATTTTATTAGCATATGGACATGACTTATAATAGGAGATTGAAGCTTCGTTTGATTCATATTCCACCACAACTAGCAGGAAAAGACTTCTGTTGTAACTGATGGCAATGTTGGACTCTGTTTAAGAATGTATGATATTGATATGTGATATGCAATCCTCAAAAATTATAGTATAGAAAATACTTGGAAAGCAGTGGCTTTTACAAAGGAATAAACAATCCCTTCAAAAAAATACCATTGCTTGAGGGGTACCAAATTCAGGGAATTCTTTTAAATAGACATGTAATACCAAATTTGGAAAAAGGTTAGAAGGGGAATAAATACTACAAATAACATTCTGTCCTAGTTTCCAATACACAAAATATGACATAAAGCAGTGCCAAAATAAAGATAAAGGTTTACATCCTAAAATCGATAAATGATATTCCACAACCAAATCAAAGCACGTGGGCAACACCCATGTCCAAAGTAGGTAGACAATAAAACGAAAAAGAAATTACACCAAGAAACCTCAGTTAAGACAGCCATAATAAAGAAGAATTAAGATGTGCACCAATCACTCCTTCAAAACAATTTTTTCTACCTCATTGAATACATTGCACTACATAAAAAACAGCAAATAATTTGTTCAACAGAACTACAACTATGTTTGTATTCCTTAAGATTTCCCGGAATCAAGACTTTCAGATAGAAAAAAAATGGTAGAAAGAACAAATGTGCAAGATGGGTGGTTGTGTTTCTTTGTCTTTGGGAAAGAAAACTTATACCATCCAAAATAACTAACGTCCAATGGGCACAAATCCTAAAACAATATTCACCAGCAAAACATTCACTTTAAAAAATAATTCATTAACATAACAACAATTCAAGGCCAAACAATTCTAAAGCCTGAGTGTTAATACAGAGCATTCGGCCCGTCAAAACATGAACCACAGAACATCCAAAACCAAGAGAAACCCATCTCCTATGTCACCCAAAACACCATTTTACACAAGAAAACAAAACGAGCCCAATGACAAAATAAAAATAGTAAATATAGAATGAAAACAACACAGAACAATCTTTTCAACATGAAGAAACAAAGTGAGAGAGAGAACTTACCGCAGGGAAACGAGTATCCAGTTTTTTCCTCATGCTGTGAATAGAAAAAACGGTTGGAGAAGACGACCAAACCCCACTTTACTTTTTATAAAAGGGAAGAAAACAAGATTAATGTTGAAGAAGACGAAGAAACAAAGTGGGAAAACAACTATATTTTTATTTTTGTTTTGTCGTGTGTTTGGGTTTGGAGCGTTTCCCCCTTCCACGAAGCGCTAATTTAGGAGTACTCTACGGTTCACACTGTTTCAAACTTTTCACATTCACCATTCATTCATATTCTAAAACACTAATTTTATTTTCTTCTAATCTCAAATTTAACCTAATTTTCCAAAGATTTAAATTAGAATACTTATCTTAACATTTTTTTAATATAATATATTTTTTATTTTATTTTAAAAATATATATTTTCAAGTTTTTTTTTCTTATACAGGGCGTTTCTGTTGAGTTTTTTTAAAATTTATTACTTCCTTCTTTTTCCTAAATTGAATTTTAATATCTTTTATAAATTATCAATTAATTCAATTAGTAGTAGTGTTAGAATTGATGGACTTAATTAAATCTTGAAAAAAAAATTATTGTGTTTTTAAAATTTGAAAATTTCAATTAAGCTGTTTATTAATGGATAGAAAAAAATTGAATAAGAATTAAATGATGGAAAAAATAATCAACATTGGATAATATAATTTATATTGAAAAAATATTTAGTACCCTTTACATGTATTTTTTATGTTAGATATTTTTGTATTTTGATTCACGATCTCAGTTGAATGAATTGGTTTTTATCTCATAAATCCGTATTCCTATTTTAATAAAGTGAAATTGTTTTTAAATTATAATATAAAAATAGATTTCAGTGCTTATATTAAATAATAAAGCTGATTTTATCTTCTGTTTATATTTTTTCTCGTTAACATATAATTATCTGGTTAGATTTCATACATTTTTTTGTTCATTTTAAAAATGTAACTTTATTTTTAAAGTTTTTTCTAAATAATATTTTACCTTATTTTAAAAATACAAGATATCAAATAGATGAGGCAAATTCTATTTGGTGGTAGTTTAACTGAATAGCAGATACCATAAAAGAAAAAATTTTAAAAAATGATAAATGTCTAATTCTAAAAGTTACTTTGAGAATGAAAATAAAATATAATAAATAATTAAAAGGGAAAATATTAAAAATCTAATTGTTGTATTTAGAAAACTGAAAAGAAAATATGCTATTCTTTGTATATTCTGATTGGTTGTTCGTGGTATATATAGTTTATGTTTTGAGATTAACTAAAATACAACAAGGGAAGAAACGCATCAAAATATAAGAAGCGAATATTAAATGGTATTTTTTATTTTATTTCTGTAATGTATTATCTTGAATCAAGTTATTCAACGATAATTTTGGTTGATAGAAATTCAGTTAAAAGCTATCTTTTAAATATGAGTTTATTAATTTCTCACTTTTTTAAAAACAGTGCAATAATATTTTAATATTTAATAGACTAGAATTAGAGAAAGAAAGAATATCTATTCTATGATTTTTTATATTTTAGTTTATATTTATTTTTAGTTTTCAATCAACTGTACCAGTTTAAATGTGTAGAGTATAGTTATAAGTTCCGAGTATTATTTAAACGAATTTTGACTTAAAGCTTAAGTATTATTTAAGTATTTAGTCATTAATTGTTAAATATTTATTCCTTAATAAAAGCAAAATACTTTTTAGATCCGGGTCCCTCTTAATTAATCCATTAATATTAGTTGGACTGCAAGAACTCTTCACTAATACTCCTAATTAAAGATAAAGTATTATTTTAAATATAACTATTCTTAGTTAAAAATAAAACGCAATTACTTTTTGTTAAATTGATAAAGTTTGTATAAAAAATGTGACATATAATAGTATATATTAATCAACGATTTTAAAAAAAAGATAAAATAATATATATATATATATATATATATATATATATATATATATATATATATATATATATATATATATATATATATATATATATATATATATATATAATCATTATCACTAATACAACAAATATATATACGTGATATAATATAAATATTATAAAAAAAATTTATAACTATATTCTTTAATTCATTGAATCAAAATTAAAATTTTGAGACATAAAGTATATTGTAAAAATTGGTTATCAAAATTACAATAGTTGAGATTTCATTTTACGCTCTACGAAGAGTTTTCATACAAAATATTTAAAAAAAAAAAAACACACAAATTGGTCAGAGTGAAACAAAAATTTTCTTAAGATATTGAACAAAATAGGTAGCGAAACATAAGTAGAAAAAAAAAAGGAGTTTGTATTATTCTTAAGTGGAAATTAAGAAGAAACCATGAATTTGTGTTTTAATAGACTAAGAAGAGAACAATATGAAAATGACAAGAGAAAATATAAAAATATCTTAGTTTTTTTCTCATATACATTTCAGTTATATTTTTTATTATATTTAATTTAGTGTTTTAATATTTATTAAAATTAAATAATATACTTTATAAAATAAATTTAAAATAATCCTGATTTAATTTTCATTATTATAGGCACGAAATTCTAAAATGTAAATTGTTGCATTTTTTCCTATAATTCTTTGCCATTAATAAAAAAAAATAAAAGACTTTCCTGCTTAAAGAGAATGTTAGCCTACAATGTTATTTACAAATTTATGCATTTTCTAATTTGTTATATAAATAAAATAATGTGTTAGAATCTAAGTATGAATTTTAATCCTACATTTAATATAAATGAGAAAATTTAACATTATATAAAGATAAAAACCCATAACTATATTATCTAAAAGTGTTAAGTTGAGAATGATGTCATTTTTTTATGTGACTAAACTAATACATCATTTCAAGAAAATGAAATATTAAATACTTATAAAGTCATTATTTTAAGGTTTTGATTTGAGAGTGGTATCAACCTCCTCCCTTTCCAAATTAAAATAACTTCATAAAATTTGGACATACACTGTCAAAAAAGGTTTTTTATATTTGTTAAAAATACTTTTTATACCAGCTTTCGAGTATGTATAGATGTAGAGGTATAGAAAGTTTTCGTTTTTTTACATCGATTTTAAAATCGATATAAAAAGTTTACTTTTTACACCGGTTATGTCTGCAACAGGTATAAAATTTTGATATTTACACCTGTTATTCTTGGATCAGGTATAAAAAAAGTGCCTCTTTTGTAAAAAAAACTCACTTTATACATGCTAGTATCAGAACAAGTATAAAAGAAAGTCACTTTTATACCTCATGTTTTAACCGGTGTAAAAAAACAATACTTTTTATACATAATGTGGCTTTAACTGGTGTAAAAAGTGACTTTTTAAAAAAATATATTTGATTTGTATGTGCTACTATCCATATCTAGATCTGCATAAAATTCAATCCCGAAATACAGTTTAAATAATCAATAACGAGTAAAATAATCAATATTGTTTCTATTAACACATAAAAATGTAATATTTACCTATCAAAGTTCCTAAATATATTTACATAACATACTTAAGACAGTTACACATAAAATAGTTCATAAACTCAAAATGTAATATTGAAACATCTAATCATTTACAAATGGTTAAAAAAAATACAGCTCACTGCTCCCGAACATCTTTTATGACATGTTGCTCCATTGGAGACGTGTTATCAAATATCTACACAATGAATAGTTTGAGTGAAGTTATAATATTAATGACTCAAGATCTTAGTTATAAAATGTTCACATTACCAAATTTCACGAGTCAACAACATTTGCAGATACAATTTTCTACATGTGCCTCATGATATAATATCCGCACTCAAAGTTTCCCGGTTGACGTGAGCACTACAAGTTAAATTTATAAAGTATCAAAAAATTTGTAGTTGTATTTATAGTTTGAAAGATTAACTACTTACAGTTGGTGCAATGAACTACAACTTCTTTTTAGAGACGATATGTGTTTCCTACAACCTTGAATATGCCTCAACCACTCTATAAAGTTAAATGTACATTAAAATGAGTCTTAAGGAACTTAGTAAAATTAGTCATGTGTACACAACAAATAAATTATTAAAAAACTTACGATATTAGTGTACTTTTAATTGCCAAAGTACAAGGTTTTTTGTGCAATAAACATAAAAGAACTACAAGAAAATGTTGAGGAAGAATTAGTAACAATTGTCAATGATCCCTGCAGATTCAAGCAATAATAGTGTTAAATAACATTTACATAAATAGAATTTTATTAATAAAAATTGTATACTTATTGTTGTAAATAAGGTGCTAAGTACACTTGTTTTTCTCTGTTTACAAAAGCATCTAAGAGGTACTTTTGGACCTCTTCACCTTTATTCCCAACTCCTTGAATGACAACAAGGTCAATAAAAACATAAATGTGATCATTCTTCCTTTCAATGCTCAACCGATGTAAATACCTTAAACATTGAAAATGAATAATGTTAGAATAAATATTGAATATATTTAAATTTCATAAATGTAGAAATTTACTTACAACAACCAAAGTTGTAGTACTATATACATAACATATTAGTGCCAAAGAGAATTTCAAAAATATCCCTCTGACATATGAAGAAAGAGAGCGAAGATGTCATGTTTGTGACTTTATGAGGCATTTGTAATTCTATAGGAGAAAGGGATATCTTCACTGCCAGCACACCAAGTTGTTCTAGAATTGTTTGTTGTGACGGTTGTGGCCTTTGTTGAAGTGATTCATTCATATCTTCCTGCCCTTGTGCTTCAACCTAGTATACATATTTAAAAACTTACAAAAGATTAATATTACCAATAAAAACAACAAAGTGCGTAATTAAAATAATTACCTCCTTTACAATTGCTCTTGATAATCTAACGAGCTAAAGGATAAAATTTCCAGGAGCCTGTTCCACTTTCTGAACCTCCTGAATAGGCACAAGGACTCAAGCTATAACATCTCGTATGTCTACAACCACTACTCTCATAATATCAGTTGTAATGGTTTCATGGTGTATGGTTGACCTTAATGTATACATTTTACCTAAGTTATCCAAATAATACTTGTAAGTATATCAAATAATATGATTCAACAAACAAGTATATCTAGGCAATATAATAAGATAAATTACCTACGGCCACAAAGCACTGTAGGGCATCATCACTAAAGAACTCGTAGTCTGCATCAATAGTGGAAGAAGCGTTTTTAGGAGAAACATCACAACTCTCCTTTGTGCTTATACAAAGATGAGAAGGTTGAGGGGATTCCTAGGTTGGCTTGAGGGGAGGCTAATTCTGCTCGCACAACTGCTAATAATTGTGCCCACATATAAGAGTATATCCTTCTTCAATTGTGCCCGCATATCACCATACTCTTTCTTCATCTCGCTGATCTCCTCCCTCATATCCTGTCTAATTTCTTCTCTGATACCCTTGAGGACCTCCTTACTGCATGAGTTTTACTATGATGACTTGTTGGAGGACCGAAGAATTGACAAATGCCAATAAATTTACCAACACCTCGAACACGTCTAGATGCTCTGAACGACCAATGGCAACTGCCAATATGTCTTCACGGCCCTCTGGGAGTGAATGTATCCTGTGTGCTCTGCTCTACCAACTCATCCTACAACCAAACATTTAAGTTAAGTTAATCACATATGGGAGGTCATATGTTGTTAATATAGGGACTTACAATGCGCCTAGCTATGCTCGTTGTTTCCTCATATGTGTACTCCCCAGATGGTCTTTGGCGAGCTCTCTTCCATGCAACATGGCGTGGAGGACGAGTTATGGTACTCGTATCGGAGGCCCCACTAGGTATAGAGACAAATACCTCTTTCATCATCTTCTGCTCCAATTTCTCATAACCCTCACGAAACAATATATGGGGTAGACATTTTCTTGTGCAACTCTCCTCTTAGCCTATGACATTAGTGTATAGAAAAAATTTACAATACAAATTTGTATTATAAGTTTTTTCGGACAAAAGTGCAAATCTTCTAATGTAATTTTTCTATACAAAATTGTTTATCTTCCATACAATTTTTCTATAAAAATTAAAAAAATTTCAATGACATAACTATCAAAATCTCCACAACTCTATTAAACCATGGTACTAACTTCAAAACCAACTCGATTACTTTTTTTTATATTAATTTTATAGTATTTAAGTTATAAAATCACTTATTAATAATTTATAATGCTTATAAATCACTAAGGATAATATTTTTAAACGTTTAAAAATAAGAGTAGAAATTTAAATGAAAGGATGAAGAAATTTAACATGTTTCCCTCGTATTAATACTTTGAAAAAATATTATTATTTATTACACGATTTTTTAGTCACAAACTAAAAATTTTGAGTACAATTTTTTCTAAATCAAACTACAAATTATTCTTTCCAATTTTTCATTTGGAGGATCGAAATGTAAACTTTCTTGTATAATTTTTTTGTGTGAAAAAATAAAAATTTGTATTGTACAATTTTTTTGGACAAAAGTGGAAATCTTGTGTAATTTTTCTGTACAAAATTGTTTATCTTCCATACAATTTTCTATAAAAATTAAATTTTTTTCAATGACATAACTATTAAAATCCCCACAACTCCATCAAACTATGACAACTATTACACAAAAATTATTATATTTGTTGTTGTCAATATTAAGTTTAGAAGAGAGATTTAAATTTTAATATACAAAGTTGACTCTTTTTAATGCCAATAAATAGAAGAATCTACTAGCGGAATATACAATGTTATTAGGTTAGATTTTTGAAAATAAATAAATAAATGTGCCTAAATTCTTTTCAACTAAATTACTATAAAGAGTCACAAGATTTACTTCAAAAATAAAGAATTTATATAATAATAATGATAAATATATTATTACAAGGAATTAAAACATCTAAATTATTGTTAACTAAATTATTACAAAATAATTAAAACATCTATTTTTTAAAGTTAAAAATATATAATGTATGTAATAATAATAAACACAGTATATTTGATTCCTTTTCATTATGCACCTATAACTCACGTAAACATAATTAGGATATAAGTTAAAATCATTTATTAACATAATTCTTTATAAAATTTAAATGAAATATGCAAAAGCACTATAAATGTGTGCAAAGGAATGAGATAAAGAAAAATAAAAACTAATTTACTTTCTTGAAAAAACACTAATTGAAGATATGGTAAACGGTCTCTGATTTTCAAACAGATTAACGTATGAAAAGAATTCTCAAAAAAAAAGTCAGAAAATTCTACAAAAAATAGTTTTTATGATGTATTTTAAAATAATTAAACTGTTTTATAACATAACATTTTATATTAAATTCATTTCATATTAAAATAATCAAATTTTATTATTTTTTAAATTTTAAATATCATTTTCTAGGTTTTTATAATATAAATTAAACATTATATATTGAAAAAATAATTCAGATTTAATTATTTGACAAGCTCTATATTTCATTATAAGATTTATTAGATAATAAAATGTGTAAATAGAAAACACATAGGAAATTTGATTTTATAAAAAAATTTGTGAAAAAAACTCACCTTTGTTAGTGTGATGAGAAAGGTTCCCAAGCCAAATGCCCTTTCCAATTTTTTCACCTAAGGCTTAATAAGAAGGTCTTTAATATCCATTACCAAATTTTCTATCTCACTTAATTTTCAAATCATTTCCACTTTGTTATTAGTATATAAGACTTTCTAACAATTAACTTATTGTCTTAAGAAGACTCACACACATTAACTTTTTATATTTTATAGTATTTAAATTGTTTTGTAATTTTATATATATATATATATATATATATATATATATATATATATATATATATATATATATATATATTAAAAGTAGAAATTTAAATAAAAGGATAGAAGAAATTTAACATGGTTTTCTTTATATCATAAATACTCAATAAAAATATTATTATTTAGTATGCAATTTTTTTTGTTAATATGTAATTATTTCTGTTAAAAACTGAAAATATTTATAAATTTTTTTTAAATCATAATCGAACCGTACAGAGTTATATTATGTAATTTTCTTTAGAGAAAAGGACAAATATTGTATATTTTTTTAGAAAAGATTGTACACCTTTCATGCATTTTTTTTTCTATAAAAATTATAATACAGAAAATAAATTATTATTGTATACATAATTACTTTTTTATATAATATTTTTTTCTACCTTCATTAAAATCTATAATTTAATTATAATATTATTTGAATTTAAAATAAAAATATTAATACATATTTCTATTTAGTTATCTATATAAAATTAAAATTAATAAAAATTTTATTTAGTTAAAAACTAATTTTGGATATTATAAATATTCGAGAAAATAAAATTAACAATACCCTCTTTCCATTACAAAAAAAATATATAGTATGTGTCTTCCGAGAATATTACATAATATAACTCTAAACCAATTTATTACAGAAAAGTGGAATATATAATATTATTAGGTTAGATTTTGAATTTAAAAATAAATAAATAAACAACTTCTTCTAAACCAAGCAAGTTAAAAGATTTGGATAAAAAATATAATATTTATATAATAATAAATATATTATTATAAGGAGTTAAAACATCTAAAGAACTAGATTATTACAAAGAGTTAAAACATCTATTTTTTTAAGTTAAAAATATAAAATTTATGTAATAATAATATTTAGTGTTTTTAATAATTTTGTAATAATCTAGTTTCCTTCCTTCTCTTTTATTTAGTGTATATATAATTACTTTTTTATATAATATTTTTTTCTACCTCCATTAAAATCTATAATTTAATTATAATATTATTTGAATTTAAAATAAAAATATTAATACATATTTCTATTTAATTATCTATATAAAATTAAAATTAATAAAATTTTATTTAGTTAAAAACTAATTTTGGATATTATAAATATTGGAGAAAATAAAATTAACAATACCCTCTTTCCATTACAAAAAAATATATAGCATGTCTTCCGAGAATATTACATAATATAATTCTAAATCAATTTATTACAGAAAAATGGAATATATAATATTATTAGGTTAGATTTTGAATTTAAAAATAAATAAATAAACAACTTCTTCTAAACCAATTTATTACAAGCAAGTTAAAAGATTTAGATAAAAAATATAATATTTATATAATAATAAATATATTATTATAAGGAGTTATTATTATTACAAAAAAGTTAAAACATCTATTTTTTTTAAGTTAAAAATATAAAATTTATGTAATAATAATATTTAGTGTTTTTTAATAATTTTGTAATAATCTGATATGTCTGTTTCCTTCCTTCTCTTTTATTTAGTGTTTTTTAATAATTTTGTTCTTTTATCATTTTCAGATCTTCAAAACCCTAATTCTGTCAAATTCAGTTTGAGCCTCGAAAAACCTATCTTTCTTTTCTCTGTCTGCATCTTCTCTTTAACCATTTCGCCATTCAACGATCTCCCATAGTCGTTATCGTCATCATTGACATCAAAGCTTTATCGCCGAAACCCTAGGTTTGTACTTTTTTTTCTTGATATACTTTTTTTTTCTTCACTTTTCTCTCCTTCAATCTCAAACTGCAGCTACGATCCTGTGTCGCCTCGTTTGTCGGGGAGCTAGTAGCCGCTTGCTTGGTTTAGAGCTTCGTGCAATCACGGAACTGGGTAATTCGGATTCCGCAGTTTTTCGTTTGTGGGATTTGGGAATTTTTGGTCTGTTTGGATTGTGAAGTGGGGATAAAGTGGATCTTCGAGAGGGAATAGCGTGAGACTCATGCTGATACTTCTTCGTTTGACCTTGATTGTAGTTTTTTAATTTTGAGTTAGCTGTGATTATAGGTTTCTTCGCCTTGAGTTCCCAGCTCTAGGCAACATGAATTTTCGTTGTTTAGATAGAGGTGTTACATATCAGTGTTAGAGGGAATTGTGGGGTTTGGTTGCTTATCCGAATTTGATTTTTTGTTCGGGGTGGGATGACCGTGTGAAAGTTGTGGAGTCTTTAGGCTTTTGTTTCAGTTTGACTACAAGCTTTGTTGTTTATTCGCATCTGAGTGTATTCTTAGAAGACCATTCTTTTTGTTTACTGTGTTGATTAATGCCGAAATGGAAGACAGGAGAGCATGAAATGTTGGTGTTTTATCTTACAGTTAATTGCTTAAAACTTTGGGCATGATTGAAGGGCTGAACTTTGGGCAAAATGATTTTTGACTTTGTGATACTTACACTCTCAGTTTTGTCTTTTTAATATCTGTGTGAAAAACTAATAGTCAGTTATGTGCATTTTTCTGGTAGATTTAACTGAAACGTTCTCAATTTTGAAACCTAGCAATGCCTGTGCAGAGATAGATCTGGATTTTTGCCCAGATGTGTAATTGTATAAGTTTCTGCAGCTGCACTCGCATAGAGGAAGTTAGGAACAGTTGATGAAAGAACTATTGTGCGATTATATTCTGTTCACAAAATACATTGAGTGTACGGACAGGAAATCCTTCCTCTTCCTCTCCTCATTCCTTAAAACAGTTTTTTTCTAAAACTTCGTTAAAGGGAGAAGTTCTACTATTTTGTGCTGTTTAATTTTATAACACGCCCTTATTGTTTTGACTTCTTTGCTTTCTCTTTTTGCCTCTGTTCATATGTTTTATTTTCCCCTTAGTAGTGCGTAGTGTGTTACTCAGAAGTGGCTGCTCGTTTGCCAAAGGATCTACTACACACATGATGTTCCTTATAAGTTATATGAAGATACTTTTAGCTCTGGGGGGTAGTGAGAGTTTTTGTTTATCTTTGTTGATACATCTAATCCTGTATTTATTTGGTAGTCAGTTATAAAGCAATGCACAATAACTTTTTTTAAATGTTACAGGGCTATTGTAATGATGTCTCCTGCATCCCGATCCAAGTCTAAAGACAAAAAAACTAGCAAGGAAGCCCAGAAAGCTGCTGCAAAGCCTACAGGATCTGGTAATGCATCGGCTGGTGTTCCAGCCAGTGCATATAACCCCTTATTAGGAACATTCCATACACTGGACATTTCACCGACACCTACCTCACCTATACATGCTAATGGTCGTTTTCGGAACATAGATGAAACAGATGAGCATCCTGTCAACTCAGTGGTTGCTGGTGTTGAGTATGATTCTGTTTCTAACAATGGTAGTTGGTCTGGTGAGTCCGAAGAACATAAAGAGAAAAGTTCTAATGCCCCTGTTAGATCAGACTCGGTACCAGGAGCTGATAATGACAAACGAGAGAAAATACGCCAGAAAAATGAGAGGAAACATCAACGGCAGAAAGAAAGGCGAGCACAGGAATTGCATGAGCGGTGTACTGGTTATCTCATGTCGAGGAAACTGGAGGCACTTTCTCAGCAGCTTGTTGCAATGGGCTTTTCTCATGAAAGAGCAACAATGGCACTGATACTGAACGAAGGTAGGGTCGAGGAATCAGTAGCGTGGCTGTTTGAAGGTGGTGAAGAAACAGATGGTAACAAGGATACAAACATACGTAGGGGCAATTTGAAAATTGACATATCAGATGAGCTAGCTCAGATTGCAGACATGGTAACCAGGTATGATTGCTCAAAACAGGAGGTTGAAAGAGCAGTTGTTAACTGTGACGGTGATCTTGATAAGGCTGCTGAAACCCTGAGAGAGTTGAAACTTGATCCCCCATCTGCTCCGCCAAAGCCAGAGGAAACAGGTGATCCTCTCATCAATAATAATGTTAAGCAGTCAGGAGTTGGAAGTCAGAGCTCAAGGCCACAAACAAAAGCTGTTCCTTTACCAAATCAACCTAAAAAAGATGACAAGGAATTTAACTATACAAAGGCTGCAATAACAATTGGAGTCCCTTCAGATTCCAGTAATAGAAATGTGCAACCTGTAAAGAGAATCCAACCTAAGTCTGAATGGGCTAAGCCCCAACAGGCTGCTGTACCAGCTGATAAAAAGTGGCCAAGTTCAGGATCTAATTCTTCTGTTTCTTATTCCCTGCAATCACCTTTGCAAATATTAGCCCCGCCTGCTAAGTCTGAAGCACGTTATGTGCCTGTTGGAGGTGAGTTTAAGAACCTTCAACCTGTAGCATCCAGGGAACCATTAATCATGATGCAGTGGCCCCAAACTGTAAATGCAAAGCAAGTTCCAACGACAACTATGAGTTCATCGCCTCCTGGAATAGCTGCTACTTGGTATACAACTAACGGTCCAGATGCTGTGAGATCTAATGGTTTTTTATCCCATGCCCCGAGCACTAGAAGCCCCAGTCCAAACTACCTTAGTTCTAATCAAAGGTACCACCAACTTCAGTATCAACCTCAACAACAGTTTGCTGGTGGCAGCAGCAATTCAGTAGATCACCAAGCAACCTGCCAAGGGAATAGCAATTGGAATAGAGCAGGTGCATCCCCAACGCTTGCTGCTGCTACTTCTCTGGGACTCTTTTCCGGACTAGGATCAGCTGGTCAATCAGGGGCAACCTCTCCAGTTGACTGGAGCACTGGTGGGTCAATGCAGTTTGATTATACTAACATAGACTGGTCCTTGGATAGAAGTTTAGCTTCACCAAGGTCAAACGGTTCATGGCTAGGATTTTCACCATTTTCAAAGAGTAATACTCAGATGTATGACTCAAATGCTTCAGGAGTCGTTTCTCAATCATCAAATGGGAGTATTGTTCCCTTGCCTGGACTGCAAGATGGTGGAGTAGCTTCTTCTGAGACATCTGCTGGTTCCCGGGACTGGGGTTCTCCATTTGAAGGGAAAGATCTATTTAGTTTACCGAGACAGTTTGTTTCTTCTCCTACTCTGTAAAATGAGTGGAGAAAGTTGAATGAATAAAATGAAAAAAGACCCAAAAATGTGTGTGATTTGATGTTGGCTCTGATGATTCTACAGTTGATGAATGTTGGTGGTAAGCTCAGTGGGTGAACCATCCAAGAATATTTTGCATGCTTTTGCGCTCACATGCCAATTACACACTATTCAGTCACAGAAACATCACAGTTGACAATAATGGTCAGAGTGAGTGAGTGAGTGGATAGTACTTAAAGCTAACCAAATTTATAAACTGGATACCGTTTTAAGTTAACCAAATGCCACAACCGTACTAGTCGTTGATGCGGAAATCTAAAATGAAGGCGTTATTGGGTAAAAGGTTACATCAATTTCGTTAAATAGAGTGGAAGTTATAAACAATAGCTTGTTTTTAATTGTGAAAAATCACTATTTCAAATTAAAATTGCAGACAATTATACCCAAGACATTAGTTGATACTCTGAATCCAAGTTATCTTATTTTTAGGGATGATAATGGTTTGGATTAGATATGCTTTGTTTAAATTTTTAGGAATGATATTTCTTGTCTAAAGAAATTCGTCTAGGTCATCCATGGCATTTTTGTCGGTATTGTGTAAAAATGTTCTTTTTTTATATTCATATATAACTATGGATATTTTTATATTTTATATAAAAATATAAAATAGCTTGTTCTTAAAAAGAGTGGAAGTTATAAACAATAGCTTGTTCTTAATTGTGAAAAATCACTATTCCAAACTGAAATTGCACACACAATCATACTCAAGACATTAGCTCATACTCTCAACTCAAGTTATCTTATTTTTAGGGATGATAACGGTTTGAATAAGATATATCCTTGTCTAAAAAAATTTGTTTACGTTATTCATGACATTTTTGTCGGTACTGTGTAAAAATGTCATTTTTATATATTCATATATAACTATGGATATTTTTATATTTTATATAAAACATAAAATAGCTTGTTCTTAAAAAGAGTGGAAGTTAAAAACAATAGCTTGTTCTTAATTGTGAAAAATCATTATTCCAAACTGAAATTGCACACACAATCATATTCAAGACATTAGCTCATACTCTCAACTCAAGTTATCTTATTTTTAGGGATGATAACTGTTTGGATTAGATATGTCTGTCTAAATTTTTAGGGATGATAACGGTTTGAATAAGATATGTCCTTGTCTAAAAAAATCAGTTTACGTTATTTATTCATGGCATTTTTATCGGTATGATGTAAAAATGTCCTTTTTTTATATTCATATATAACTATGGATATTTTTATATTTTATATATTTTTTTAATTTTAAATAAAATTATTTAAAAACGTCTTTAAAATAGAAACTTATATAAAATTCTTTTTAATTACAATTCAAATCAAATTATTTTACAAAATATTAATCTTAATAAATTTAGTCTTTTAAAATGTAAATTTTAAAAATATTAATCTTCAATAAAATAACTTGGTTTAAACGTACAGTCAAATTTTAAATTATTCTCTTACAAATAATATTCCTTCTATTAATAATTTTATTTAAATCACTTGAATATAAAAGAATATTTAAATAGTGAGTTTTTTTTAGAGAGAATTATTCAAAAAAATATAAATCAATGGAACACGAGACCTGCTTTTAATCTAAAATCTTAAAATAATAAATTTATAAATCCTCATTTTTATATAGTGTTTATTTTTTTCATTTTTATTTAATACGAAACTTAAACTCTTTTAAGAATCTCAACCATCCATATTTCTAAGTTTTTCTTTTGAAAGTTTCTCTTTTTGATAAAAATAATTTCAAGTTAGATTTTATTTATTTTTGTACCGTTTAAGATGAAACTTTGAGATATGGATGAAATTTTGAGCTAATGGTGAATGAAAAAAGACACTGAATTCATGTTTCCAGCCAAAAGATTAACGTTAATTTTCTTAAAGAAATTGCTTTAGCACGAATTACGTACAGTTTCCGATCCTGCGGAAAATGGTTTTCTTATTGTGAAAAATCTTGTTTCTCCCATCATTACTAAATTATATGAATGGATCCAATTGAACCTTTTCAATGGCGAGTTAGGAGGGACACCATAACTATCATACATAACTTTCTCCTATGCAAAACCACTGTACGACGACATTGCTATTCCTTGTATTATTTTTCATCGAGTTTTTTAACTTCAATCTCTCTCTTTCTTTATAATATAAAGATTAATTTTTTTAATCATCAAAATATCCCTCAAAGTGCGTTTTGAGTTGGTGAAAGTGCTGTAAAAATAAACATTTTCCTTTTCAATTTGATCAGAACAGTACTGTATTTAACTTTTTCAGAACAGCAGTTTATGAGAGCAATTGTCTTGGCTGGTTCTTGAATGAAAATTCTGATTTATATTAAGCCAAGGCCCAAATGGTTAGCACAGGAACACGGGCCCAGTACCGAGTAGCCCACAACTGGTTTAAGTCCATCAGCATCAGATCCTTCTGCAGACGTGTCCAGAAGCCTTTGCTCGAGTGAGGAGAGAGAACAGAGGATTCCAGATAATTCCTCCTCAGCACCTGGTGAACCAGCGGCGGTCCGGTGGCTTTGGAGTGCTCAGACGGCGATGGTAAAAATGAAGAGCGCAAAGAGACAAGTAAGTAAAACGTAAACTTTTCTTAATCTGATGTTATTGCTTTTTACTGAATCATTCTCACTGTTTCTGTTTACAGCTGGCTGCTGAGCACCTGCTGGATCTGGGATTGGGGGAGGGGATATATTTACATGAATCCTCTCAAGAACTCTGTTCTCACTAGCGCCCTGCTAGTTAGGTCCACATAGAAGTTGTCTAGCTTGCTTCATTGGTTGTGTTTCACGCCTTCTAGCCACAGTCATCTGATGAGCATTAGCTAGCTCCTCAACCAAGCGTAATTGATCACCTGATACAGGTAGAACAAACTGGTTCGCAGTAGGAGCATTGGTTCTTTGTTTGATGACCCTTGCCACAGAGAGAATTATTGGGAACCTGGCTCTCTTCAACTTGCTAACATCGTCAAGGGCTCCGAAGTAAGGAAAGAATGCAGGATATCTGCACTTAGCCATTGCTGTTATGACGTCATTCAATGCCAATACTTCAGCTCGCACAATGCTACTGAAGAAAATTGGAGAGTCATTGAGCATCAAGCACTCAAAGACCCACCGGTACGCACTCATGCCTGTCCAGGCAATGATGTCCAGAATGTAGTCGCAGAACCTGCTATACTCTCCATCCCTCGTCCGCTCTTCGATCAAGCACTGAATGACAGCCCTGCAAAACAGATTGTTAGCACCTAATACCTGTCTTATGTGCCCTGCTTTTGCTAGCCGAAACAGAGGCACGATAGGGGAGGTAGTTGGCACTCTAGCCAATGCTTTCATTGCAGACATCCTCTCATAGAAGAACTGGTCGTAGCTCACAGCATTGATGTTTTTGAATAGCAGCATGATCAAATAACCTGTGATTGTTATCATTTCCGGGCCACTGTACCTCCTAGCTAGCTCCAGGGGCAAGTTGAAAGTAGTCGCTTGAGATGGAACCCTCACTGTCTGATAAGAGATTCCAGCTCTTGTGGCATACCCCTCCATGTTTGCCCTCAAATTCACCCAGCAGTGCTTTAGCATGGCCAGCACAGCACCTACTGTTTCTAGTGGTTCAATGGATGTTTCTGCATTGTAGGTCAGAAGCCCGAACGCATAATTGTCAGTGGGATCATCATCCTCATACAGTTGTATTGACATAAGAGTCCCAATCTGGTCAAACTGCTTTGACCCTTCGCCTGCAGTTGGTTTGTCCATGAAAGCATCCATGAGATTGACAGGTTGATCTACCGGATTCAGATTCTGCACTCCAAGATCTATGTGCTCATTGACCATCCTAGCTTGTTGCTCTGGATTGAATGCCATTATGCTGAAAGGTATTTCACAGTTGTTGTCTAATAAGGCTCAAAGAACCAATGCTCCTAATGCGAACCAGTTTGTTCTACCTGTATCAGGTGATCAATAACAGAGTTCTTGAGAGGATTCATGTAAATATACCCCTCCCCCAATCCCAGATCCAGCAGGTGCTCAGCAGCCAGCCGTAAACAGAAACAGTGAGAATGATTCAGTAAAAAGCAATAACATCAGATTAAGAAAAGTTTACGTTTTACTTACTTGTCTCTTTGCGCTCTTCATTTTTCCCTTCTGCACCATCGCCGTCTGAGCACTCCAAAGCCACCGGACCGCCGCTGGTTCACCAGGTGCTGAGGAGGAATTCTCTGGAATCCTCTGTTCTCTCTCCTCACTCGTGCAAAGGCTTCTGGACACGTCTGCAGAAGGATCTGATGCTGATGGACTTAAACAAGTTGTGGACTACTCGGTACTGGGCCCGTGTTCCTGTGCTAACCATTTGGGCCTTGGCTTAATATGGTATCAGAGCAGGTCTAGTACCTGCTCTGCTTCCGCTCCGCCGGTTGTTTTTCTTTAAGTTCTTGGGGGTGGTTTTTACAATTCTGGAATTCTCTGTTCTCTCTCCTCACTCGTGCAAAGGCTTCTGGACACGTCTGCAGAAGGATCTGATGCTGATGGACTTAAACCAGTTGTGGGCTACTCGGTACTGGACCCGTGTTCCTGTGCTAACCATTTGGGCCTTGGCTTAATAATTTAGAAACAGGAAATGCTTACTAAGCCATTGTCTTCACATTGGACAGCAAAGTTGTTTCATATGTAACCTGTTTATGAAAACCAGTTTGTCTATTACAGCATTGACTGTATCAGTATGATGCTAGTTTCTGGATTTCAACACTGCTTATCACAGACCACTCTTCATGGAAATACTAAGACATGCCCTTTGTTGTTAAGCATATTGGAGTGATGCTTCTCTCATGTGAAGCTTATATAGATATCACAATCTCTGTCATCCAAGTTTAAATGTGTATTATTATTTAATATTCATAGCTGCAAAACTTATGATTACTTTTCCCTTGATTTTGCTTATTTGTATGCACTGAAGCATTGCTTATTGCCATCATCATATCCCTCAAATGCAAATAAAAATCACAGGTGGGTGCTGTTTTCGCTGTAATTCCTGATTAGAAACAGGCTTTTTAGCATCTGTAGTTACTTTACTTGCACTCTTTATTGATGTGGCAATGATCATGATTGTCATGAAGAATGTAAGTGTTTGATTTTTTCTTTTTCTTTCATATCTTCTGCATAAAAGCTGACACTTAAATCTGATACAAACAATTTATGATTTACTGTGACCTATACTGCCTTGTTGTCAAGTAAATTGCAGACTTTGAAGGCTAGGAACTGACATGATTCTACTTCTTTGTATATTTGAGCTATGAAATAGGATTCCAAGAATGTAAGTGAATCTCCCAACAGACAGAACATACCTCTGACACAAACTGACTTTAGTTTCACCACTTGCATTGTTGGACTCAAACATTTTCTAAAGCCTTGAAGTTGTGTAGGTATAGCTGAAATGTTCTACCTGCATGTGTTCATGTGATTGCTCATTGTTTTCTTCATGACCATCATAATCTTTTTATACAACAAACATATGCAGCTCATAGTTATTTCTTGAAAAGTAGTTTTCAGTTTTTGTCACTGACAGTTCTATTGCTTTTTGGAGTTATTCCTGCTGCATTGTCCTTGTCAAATTGAACTCAAACTCATCTTTTTGAATTAAACCAGAGTTTGCATTAAAGAAATTTTTAATTTTCTAAATCAAAAGTAACCTTTTTGAAAAAGACAAAAACAGCCATGTGGGAGGAAACTATGAGACAGCTTGTGTGCATGCATGTTAGTTGTGTTTAATTCAAACATTTATTGTTCAAACAACAGTTCATAAATAGTTTATATAATAAAATTTTCTATGTTTATTTATTTCTATTGCATTATTTATTATACGATGTCTTATTTTTCTTTTATCTGTCTCCATTTTTACCTTATCTGCAAAATCTTTCTGTCAGCACCTTTTCACTGCCAAAATCAAGATTTTAGTTTGAAATTCTACCACAGAAAAGATGCCATAAATTGTGGTAGTGAATCTGCTAGCTGTCAAATTGATTAGAGATCAAACACTCAAAATAATAATAAATAATAAACAAAGACAAATTAATGTGACAAGACATTTTGGTTTTACTTTATGCATTTTGGTTCATTCATAATAAAGTTTTGAACAAGTTGGCAGCATCACAGTTGGCTCTATTTTGTCTGCAAGGTTTGAATTCTTGAACTTTTTTTCTCTAATATCCATATAATTAAAGCACACAACGCTGTGTAGAGATTGGAAACTGTTCATTTTGCTTTCAATAATTATCCAAAGCCAAAAGTAGTACAAAAATATCTGATATGATAAAAAAGTAGTGGTTTGGTGGAGCCTGCATATGCTTCCTATATCTACTTTATTCAATGGCCAGTTCAAAAAATATGTAACTGTGACAGTAAACTGTGCAGTATGTATAGTAATCTAAGTTTTTGTTTAGTTTTTTCACTTGATGAGAAAGAAAAATAGCGTAATTTGTGGGACTAGGAAATTGCAAAAAATAAGCAGTGGTAATAAAAAATTGTGTGTAGTTTCCAAAATTGGTATTGAAATGTGAGGCATGATGTTTGTTTGTATTAAGTGTGACAGATAAAGCTTTTGAGGAAGAGAATGATGGTGCTTGTGACTCCTGGCATTGTAATTAATGTATACATGCCAACATAGTCCCAACTTTTTGTCTTTCTGTGTACATTACAATATCACAAAACCATAGTTTAATTTTAATTTCTATTAGAGTGATAAAATTGAGAAAAAATAGTAATTAAGAAATATATGGTGTGGTAAAAGATGTGTGAGAAAAATTAAAAGTGAGAGGATGCTTATAATTTTGTTTAGCTTATTTATGTTTATTTTTGGCTAAATGTTTGATTTTATTTTATTTGAGTTTTAAATAAATATTTATAAATAATTTATATTTTTTATGGAACTGTTTTGGTTATGCGACGCATTTTAGACAACGTGTGTAGTAAATGTAAATTGTATTTAATGAATGTATTTATGAAAAAGAGTTGAAATTTCTTTTTGTTTAGTAAATTGTTAATTGTAGTTTCTTACCGTAAAATGAAAACTAAAAAGTATTTAGTCAAATACATTAACATTTAAAAATAACGGCGAAGAGATAGGATAATGATGTTCTTATTTATTTTAATTTATTTAAAATAAACAAGAAAATTTTGGGCAACAAATGATAGTTATTTTTAATTTGGAGTTTTTTAGTGATTAATATATTGTACGTTTCAATGGTTTAGCTTTTATTTGTCTGAAATTACTTTGTTTGATTATAACATTAAACAACTAAATTATCTTGTATAAACTCTTCTTTGTTAAATATATATTTTGTTAATTTTATTTGATTGTTTACATATTTCTACTTTTATTGTTATTAACCCAAAAAAGAATCACAATCCATTGTACTCATGTTATTGCCATGTAAACTAAAAACAAGAAATTATGATATTCCTTTTTCCCCCTTTTTTTGTTATCCCTTTTTTTTACTTTAAGAATTACATTTAATATCTTCATAAAAACATTTATTTTTCTCAAGTTTTAGTTTTGTAATGTTAATTAAATACGATATTTCTTAATTAAGCACACTATTAATTTTTTTCTTCTAATTGTGTTTCTATCCTTATAAATTTTTATAATTTTAAATGTAATATATAAAAAGAATGTGGATAACAGTCATTTTAACTTGCATTTAAAACTTGAATGAAAAGGTTAGATAAAACAAAAAATTATTAAAGATAAAGATAAACAAATACAAACAAGCATCACAAAGTTCCAACCCCCTTTAGAATTTGGCCCCCACTGATATTTTCTCCTTTTCTTTATCTATAAATTGACTGAATACAGTATCTTATCCTCAGTTTTATATAGCAAAGTTAAATAAACTTCTAATGGAGTACATATTACTTTTTTCTGCATGCAAGGAGTGTTAGAATTATAGATATTTAGAGAGAAAAAATTACAATTTGTAAATGTAATCAAATTGTGAGAAGCATTCTAACGTAAATATCTGACTGACTAATTTGGATATACATCAGAGTCATGTCAATGGGTGCAATATTTGCTTACTTTTTCTCAAAAATAAACCAAACAGAAACCTATTCATCATGGCATGCAAGCAAGGACTAACACATTCAGTGACAACTTGCAGAATTCCAACAAATTTCCAATTCTATTTTAGCTATAAAAATACTCACTAAAATACACATTCATTGACAACTCACTAAAATACAGCATAAAAAGAATCCAGAGAATCTGGACTTAAAACATTCTCAAAAGTGCATAAACTTGATGATGCAGTGATTTCATGAAGGAAATCTGATGTGGGTATAAGTTTCATCTAACAAACAAATTATTCTTGGCATTTTGTGCTTGCTGCCTAGACCCCGAAAGAAACCAAACAAACCCATATCAGAAAGAAACAATCAAACTGCATAATGACAGATGAAACGTTGAAGTTTCAAAGAGATTCAACTGAACAGACAATTTCATGTACAAAGATTTTAAGAAGCCTCTATCTTATCTTCCTTACATAAGCTTAAGTTTGAAAAACAATCTTGATAAACTCTTAGCAATTTAAATTACAAGCATTATTAGACAGGAAATTATACTTATCCATGAGAAGAAACGGTTGACTTCTAGTGATCAAAAGGCCAACCACTATAACTAGTTCCATTATTCTGATCAGGAGTGGTTGAAGAGCTGCTTCCACCAGTCTCAGAATAATGACTATTGTTTGAGCTAGAAGAGGAGCGAAATGGCCACAAGAATGATAAGGGGTTTCTCCTTCCATGGTTCTGAGGGCTGCTGTTCTCCCTGCTCCTGGAGCTGCTGTCAGTGCCACTGCTGGTGCTGGCATTCCTTCCTCCAAAACTTCGAGCACTGCGGGAACTAACCTGTCCTTGAGGTGGCAACTCAACACGGCAAACAGGACACGAGTTATGCTGAACCAACCAAGGAACAATGCAGTCAGAATGGTAGATATGGTTGCATGGCATCTCTCTGGCTTCAGTGCCTAGTTCAAATTTATCTTTACAAACTGGACAGTGTGAATCCAAGCGAAGATGTGCCTGTGTTATCCTAATAGTAGGCATAGCATCGATCGAAGAACGTGCTGCCGGTGGTGGACCTCGCCGGTCATTCATGGTGAGTTGCTCAATGAGTTCTTCCAGTCCAGGACCCATAAAGTAATCACCAAAATCAACACGCTGAGGTCTACCACCTCTTGGGCTGCCAGTGGCCAAGGAGAATCCAGGAACTTGACCATGAAATATTAAATAAGGACCAGAACTGAAAACACCCCAACTCTGTTCAGGAGCTGGGAAAGAACCCGACCTTGCTCTAACATCAAAGTTTGAGTTTCTTCCAGCCATTCTATGCCTCATGAAATTATCAACAGCATCCATAAGCCCGAATCTCTGGTCAGAACCTCTCTGCCCCATGAAAGCATGTATAGCATCAAAAAGGTCAGGCATTTGATGAAACTCTCCGGACTGTGATGAAGAATATGAATGCTGGGGTGCAGGTGCTGCTCCTCGCAACTCATCAAGTTCTTGTACAAAACCTCCATCACAGTAAGGACAGAGAGTGTCTCCCCCATCAAGCACAATTGGTTGTCTGCACGCATAACACCAGTGCGTTGCTCCACTTGACATCTTTTTATTTTTTAACAGGATTTTTTAATCTGTAAATCTGCACCAAAATTCAACGTTCTGTGTGAAAGACACCCTCATATTCAGATATGAATAACATTGATTTGATTAATCAAAACAATAGTTATAAAGTTGGAATCAGTAAACAAGATTCAATACGCCAATTGACTATGCTAGTATTGATATGTAGGTCTAAACTGAATAACTTAGTAACTCACAGGAACAAATTATCCCAATTAAGCTAAAGGTGGTTAAAGCCAAGTCAACCATACAGTACAAAGAAGCACAGTAAATTATGCTCACTAAAATTTGAACCAAGGACAAATCAAGAGTCAAGACTACTCTGAACAAAGAAGCTGTTCATCCAGAGTCATACATTCGGATCGAAACATTAAACACTTGAACAAATTTGATGAAAGAAAAGCTACCCACATATTCTTTGATTGTTTTTACAATCAACTGAAATTTATTGGGCTCAAGAAAGGATGATGGTCACAGCTTTTTATTGGCTTTCTCTCATAATGTGGCGATTTTCAATACATTTTAACCATAACTATATGATGTAATAGAAATTTAGTTGCAAATGCTGTTAGGCCTTGGAGGGTTTATGAGAGGAGAAGGGTGAGGAATAAGACCTAACTGTTATCTAACAGAATAACAGTTAAGAGGGCGGGAACAGGGTCTATATAAGGACCCTGTATTTGTTTCTGAAAGTTAGTTAGTGACTTGTTTGTAGTTGACCGGTCTAAGGACCAGGTGAAGGAGGTTAAGCTCCTGTGAACATTGTATTCTTGATTTGTTGGTGTGAATGCAATTCCATTCTTTCTCATTCTATTTTGCTCCGTGTTGGTGTAAGTAAGTGAGAGTTAGAGAGCTCGTTAGGGATTTCATCTTGAATACCTAACAAAGTGGTCCGACCTGCCGGATCAGATCGGAGGAAAGCGCGAGTGATGGAGGGAAGAATGGTCAAGGTTGAGGGGAAGATGGAGCACCTGGAGTTGGCGGTCGACGGTTTGAAGGCAGAGACGGCAGCGAATCGCCAAGAATCGATCGCGATGCGCAAAGACATTCAAGAATTGTTACGGTTGATGGGGAAACGTAACAGCCAAGGGGAATCAGGCTCGGATGAAAGTCAGGATTCAGTGAACCATAATGGAGGGAACCGGCGCGAGAACGAAGGAGGGGGAAGAGAGGGAGAGCGATCAGACAACGGCTTTAATTGGAGACGACGGGTGGAGTTACCCATATTCGAAGGACCTGATCCTCTGTATTGGATTAACAGAGCGGAGAAGTTCTTTGAGATTCAGAAGGTAGCGGAAGCGGAGAAAGTCGAATTGGCTCATATCAGCATGGAGGGAAGCGCGGCTTACTGGTTCAAGTTCTGGAAAGACAAGGCAACGGATCGAACCTGGGAGGGGTTGAAGGAAGCATTGCTGATCCGATTCGAGAGTCGCCACCGTGGGGGAATTTACGAAAGAATAGCGGCGATTAGGCAGACCACTACCGTGGAGGAGTACGTGAAAGAATTCGAAGCATTGGCGGGGCAGACAAAGGAATTTTCCGATAACCAATTGTTAGGTTATTTCATTGCGGGGTTACGTGAGGAGCTGCGGTGTCAGATGAGACCACATGATCCCCGCGATTTGATGACGGCGATGAAGATTGCGCGGGACGTAGAGGAAGCTCTTCGCGGCCTAGGGTTGATGGGATGGACGGCAGCGAAGACTACCCCCGCGTGGGGACGATCGTCAGGAGGAGGAGCGGTGGTGACGAGGACGGAGCAACCAAGGGGTAGCATGGTTCGAGCGACACCGATAGAGAGTGTGGGATCGGTGAAGCGCGACACGGCGCCAGGGAGTGAACCCGTGAGGAGCGGAGGTTACGGCGGCGGGGACAGTCGGAATCGGAGCTCAAGAAATTTGCCGTATCCTGAGTACTTGAAGCGCCGGGAGGAGGGTAGATGTTTTCGCTGTGGGGGGCCCTTTAGTCCCGGGCACCAATGTCCTGAGAAGAACTTGAGGGTGGTGCTGTTGGCCGAGGACGAAGAAGGAGATGAAGGAGAGACAGGGGCGGAGACAGAACCGCCATGCATGGAGTTGTCGGCTTTCTCAGCCGGAGGGCTGACTCAACCAAAAACCTTGAAGCTGCAGGGGAGAGTGGGAGAGAGAAAGGTGCTGATACTAGTGGACAGTGGCGCGAGCCACATCTTCGTTAGTCAAGAATTGGTAAGGGAGCTGAAACTCGAGCAGGAAGACACATCCCCATATCACGTCAGTTTGGGGGATGGTCAACGAAAGAAGACGCGGGGGTGTTGTCCGAGAGTGGTGGTTTGCATGGGGGACGTCGAGATCATGGAGAGATTTTATTTGTTCGAACTGGGGGGCGTAGACATGATTCTCGGAGTGGAGTGGTTGGCTAAGTTGGGTGAGATCACGGTAGACTGGGGAAAATCCACCATGTCGTTCTGGCAAGGGGAGCAGAAACGCACCATAACCGGAGACCCGAGGTTGGAGAGGAGGGTGATAGAACCCGAACAACTGCTGAAACTTAGCGAGGTAGAGTCGTGTGCGTTGGTTTGGAGTCTGGAGGGCAAAGAGGCAAGTTGGGAGACTGAGGAAGAAAGTGAGTTGACGAGAGAACAAAAGGAGGATATGAAGAAACTTTTGGAACAGTATGCGGGGGTATTCCAGGAATTTCCAGGACTGCCACCTAATAAAATGGCGAAACATCAGATTGTTTTAAAAGAAGGGGCCGATCCTGTAAATGTGCACCCTTATCGTTACCCACATGTCATGAAATCGGAGATCGAGCGACAGGTGGCGGAGATGTTACATGCAGGGGTTATCCAACCCAGTATAAGTCCATTCTCCAGTCCGGTGATCCTCGTTAAGAAGAAGGACGGAAGTTGGAGATTTTGCATCGACTACCGGGCTCTCAACAGGGTGACTGTTCCAAACAAGTTTCCCATCCCGGTGATTGAAGAGCTTCTGGATGAACTAGGGGGAGCGACGTATTTTTCGAAAATGGACCTCAAATCCGGGTACCATCAAATAAGGATGGAAGAAGAGGATGTTCCGAAAACAGCGTTCAGAACGCACTTGGGCCACTACGAATTCCTGGTGATGCCCTTCGGCCTCACAAATGCTCCGGCCACCTTCCAAAGTGCCATGAACGAGCTGTTCCGACCCTACCTGCGGAAGTTCGTTCTCGTCTTTTTTGACGATATACTCGTGTACAGTCCGACTTGGACTGAGCATATGCAGCAGGTGAATCTCGTGATGGGGCGACTACAGGAACAGCAATGGGTTGTCAACCGAAAGAAGAGTGAGTTTGGAAGAACATCGATAAGATATTTGGGCCATGTAATAACAGGGGGAGGTGTCGAAATGGACAAGGAGAAAGTGGAGGCGGTTCTAGCCTGGGAAGAACCGAGAACGATAAAAGCGCTGAGGGGATTTTTGGGACTCACCGGGTATTACCGGAGATTCGTCCGAGATTACGGCAAGATAGCGCGACCATTAACGGAGATGCTAAAAAGGGGGAGCTTTGTCTGGACTGAAGCTGCTAGAGGAGCAATGGGTCGATTAAAGGAGGCGGTGACGACGGCCCCAGTGCTTGCGCTACCAGATTTCACACGACAGTTTCAAGTGGAGTGTGACGCCTCGGGGGTGGGTATCGGGGCTGTATTGACACAGAGAAAAAGACCCATAGCTTACTTTAGTAAGGCGTTGTCGGAGGGGACGTTGGGGAAGTCGATCTACGAGAAGGAGCTCATGGCGGTGGCGTTGGCGGTTCAGCACTGGCGGCCCTATCTGATGGGTCAGAAATTCGTAGTGCACACTGATCAGAAAAGCTTGCGGTTTTTGCTGGAACAGAGAATAACCACCCCAGCTCAACAACACTGGATAGCCAAGCTACTGGGCTACGATTTCGAAATCGTTTACAAGACGGGGCAAACTAATAAGGTGGCTGACGCTTTATCGAGAAAGGAAAGAGATGAATCGGAGGAGGAAACCGAGGAGGGTATTCCAGGAAGGGAGAAGGAGCTGAATATGGTAGTAAGACCATACTGGAAAGACTTCCAGGAAGTGGTAAAGGAAGTTGATGAGGACGAAGAGCTTAGAAAAATTATAACCGCCCTAAACCAAGATCCTGACAAACATCCAGCATTCACGATGGAGAATGGGAGGTTGCATTACAAGGGGAGACTGGTTCTCTCAGCCAAGTCAAGTTGGATTCCGAAGCTGCTGGTTGAGCATCATACTACACCGACGGGAGGTCATTCGGGAGTATACCGCACCTACCGCCGGATCGCACAGTCCTTGTACTGGATCGGAATGAAGAAGGCTGTAACAGAATTTGTAACTCAGTGCCTGGTATGTCAGCAACACAAATATTTAGCAGCCTCTCCCCAAGGATTGTTGCAACCCCTACCAATACCCCAGGCTGTGTGGGAAGATATCAGCATGGATTTCATAGTAAGGTTGCCGAAATCCAAGGGGTACGACGCGATACTTGTAGTTGTGGATCGTCTGAGCAAGTACGCACATTTCATTCCTCTCAAACATCCTTATACCGCAAAGACAGTGGCTGAAGCGTTTGTAAAGGAGATTGTGAAGTTGCACGGGATACCCAAAACTATAGTCAGTGACCGAGACCCACTCTTTCTCAGTTTGTTTTGGAGGGAATTATTCAAGTTACAGGGTACTCAGCTTCAGATGAGCACCTCCTACCATCCAGAGACTGATGGACAAACGGAAGTGCTCAACAGAATTTTAGAAGGGTATCTCAGATGTTTTTGCTCTGAACAGCCTAAAAGCTGGAACATGATTCTCCCTTGGGCCGAATACTGGTATAATACCAGCTATCAGGGAGCAGCGAAGAGTACCCCTTTTGAAGTTGTCTATGGAAGATCACCCCCTACTTTGACCAGGTTTGTACCGGGAGAAACGATGGTAGAAGCTGTAGCCCAGGAATTGCAGACGCGTGATGAGGCACTGCAGCAACTTCGTTTCCATTTGGCAAGGGCTCAGGATGCGATGGTCAAACAAGCTAACCGAGGGAGGAAGCCAGTTACGATTAAGGTGGATGACTGGGTATTTCTCAAAATCAGACCGCACCGACAAGTTACGATGCCTGTGAGGTTGCACCCGAAATTAGCAGCTAGGTATTATGGACCGTTTAAGGTGATTCAGCAGATAGGGGAAGTAGCATTCAAGTTGCAGTTACCTGAGAACGCAAGGATTCATCCAGTTTTCCATGCGTCCCAGTTGAAGTTAGCTATTGGAACGAAGCAGGTAGAGAAGGAGCTGCCAAAAGATCTGCAGGAAAGTGGCCCAACCTGTTTGCCTAGCAGAGTGTTAGATAGAAGGGTCCAGCAGCAAGGAGGGGACCAAAGAGAGCAATTACTCATTGAATGGCAAAACAGTGGGGAGGAAAGCGCCACTTGGGAAGATCGGGTGATGATGCAAGAACAGTTCCCAGAATTCAACCTTGGGGACAAGGTTGATTTTCAAGGGGGGAGTAATGTTAGGCCTTGGAGGGTTTATGAGAGGAGAAGGGTGAGGAATAAGACCTAACTGTTATCTAACAGAATAACAGTTAAGAGGGCGGGAACAGGGTCTATATAAGGACCCTGTATTTGTTTCTGAAAGTTAGTTAGTGACTTGTTTGTAGTTGACCGGTCTAAGGACCAGGTGAAGGAGGTTAAGCTCCTGTGAACATTGTATTCTTGATTTGTTGGTGTGAATGCAATTCCATTCTTTCTCATTCTATTTTGCTCCGTGTTGGTGTAAGTAAGTGAGAGTTAGAGAGCTCGTTAGGGATTTCATCTTGAATACCTAACAAATGCACCCAAATTTCACAACAATTTACAAATCACAAATTGCAATCATCAACACCAGATGCTACATATCAGTGTAAAACTACGCAAAACAACAATTGCAATAACAATCTGTTTTCATTGAGAAGTCATGCTTCCATCCATCAACACAACAAAGAATAGTTTAAGGAATCAGGTCCAACAGTAACAAGGGGGAAATGCTCGCATATCCATCATAATAGAAAAATTGAAATGAAATCAACGTTTTCCTTGAAGGATTTACAAAATTATCAAAGATGAATAAAGGAATAACAAAATTCATCCATGATTCAAAGAGCACTAATCGTGAGAAACAGTAACAGTGGAGATAAAGCATACCTAAATCCCAAGTTAAAATTAAGAAGACAACAACAAACTTGTCAACAAAGAAGAGGTTTTTTTCAAATGGGGATTCAATTTATCAATACCCAGTTACTCTAATGGCCAAATTAAGCTCGAATTTTACATAAACAATCAACCACAACAAAAAAAAAAGAGGTATAAACCCAAAAAAAATTGCATCAGTGCAGAAAGTTTCCGAATTCATCGTAGTGAAACTTATCAAAAGAAAAAAGAAGAAGCAAGAACTCAAAGGTTAGTACCTGAAGATTCGGAGTTTGAGGCAAAAGAGAGAGAAAGTAGGGAGAGGGAGAGAGAAGATGACCTTTTATGCTTCTGAAGTTTGTTCCACTGATGCAAAAGTCTTGATTTTACCACTTCAGAATTCGTGTTGTGACTCTTTCTTTTATACAATAAATTAAAGTAAAATTCTTAGTGGGAGAAAAGAAACATAGTGGAATTTCCAACACAAACTATCAGCAGTTTCCATGGAATAATTAATCAAACACGGCCATTTTTTTTTTACCGCGTTTGTTGCAGAATTGCAGTTACACGAGTTATCTTCTAAAACCTTTCGAATCTAATTTAAACACAACACGGAACTATTCTTTTGTGTGTTTTTTGGTGATCTCGTTTGATTTTGCAATCAATTTATAAACCTTTTTTGTTGCTAATATCATTTTAGAACATTCCTATTGCATTGTGAGTTCATTCTATGATTCTATCTTAAATTGAGGGTAACATTTTTGGCAAGACATCTTCCGTAGACACAAGTAACATAATTGTAAATCCTGTCTTTTAATACGAAATTATTTGTTACCTTATAATAATCTAACATGAATTTTTTTTGTGAGTTGAATTCGTTGAAAGTAAAAACTTTAAATGGTATAAAAAACTGTTTCATGTTTATTTTCTTTTTAAAATAATATAATTCTTGTTTATTTCAATTTTTTATTTTAATTAATATTTTATTTTCAATACTGACAAGACAACTGAGTAAGGATTAACAAGGAACACAAAGAAAGTATCGTGCTAGCAAAATTTGTTTTAGAAACTTTAATCAAATAGAATAGCATATAATAAAATATGTTTCAGTTTATATACTATGATATGATATAATTTAGTTTCTTACAAACTTAAAATATTTTAAACACATTTTATTCTTAAATAATATTTAAATTTCTATATAATTAATTTTTCTTTGAAAATCCAATAAAAAAATTCTTTAAATTAAGTGTCTATTAAATCAATATTTTTATGTTTTGGTTTAAATTCATGAAAAAAATATTCATTAATGTTTTGTCTTTAGTATTATATTATCCATTTTAATTAATTTTAAAATATTTGTATCAACCTGAATTCATCATAATAATCAATTGTAAGCGGATTAATGCATATCAATTTTTAATATGATTCATATTTTTTGACTTAATGTTTCTTAACTTAATACCATAAATTATTTGTGGATGATTTTGTTTCACAAATAAAAGAAAAAAATTGAAAGAAAATTCTGATAAGAAAAAGAAAAAAGTAAAAGAAACAAAAATATATAAAAAAAGAGAAAATATTTTATTAACGTTGAAAAATACTATAAGAAAATTTCTCTTAAAATATGACACTTGTTTCTACTCTTACTCCACTCCCACTGTTTTATTCTACAATCTACGCCAAATAAATATATTACCAGCCCAATATTTTTAATAATTACAAGGAAACGATAATATTTATAATATATACATAAATAGTATTTATATAATAAAATATAAAAGCATTTTCTATATTATTATATTGTTGGACTTGATCCGATTTACCGAATTTAAAATTCTCGAACATGTTACCAACTCAATTTTAATTGAATATACGCAACAAAAAGAAGAAGAAGCTATTTTAACCCCAACACAAAAGAAAATCAAGCTGGATATGTACACTCTTAAAATACAAATATATAATTCTGCAGTTAAAAAAACAAAAGAAAAAGAAATATAGTATTAATAAAAACTCGATTTTAATATTATTAGATTAACATTTTCTTTATTTCTTTATATATAATAAAATGGTACCTCCTATTACAATTTGAAGTTAAAAATTCACCTTCAAACCTTAATTAAAGAATTTAAATATTGAAGCATCTAGATTAACAATTTTTCAAACTAACAACCAAGAAGGAAATTATGAGTAATATACAAGAAAAATATAAAAATACAAATTATATTGTATGACTGTAATTGTTAGTAATAAATTTAAACAAATCACTTTTAAAATCAAACATTGTAGAACTTGACCAAATAATTAATCATCAGGACAATTAATTTCAGTGTTGAATAACTTAAGAAAAAATATGATTATTATCATAATTAGGTTATTGTTAATATAGATTTGAAACAAGAAATAAAGTTATTACACATTATAAGTATCTGAATTGTCTGACTTTAATATTAAAGTATCTTCCTAACGATATGAAAATACAATTACGTAAGATTTAAAGTGAAACACAACTTTTTAAATTCCTTGAATGACTCTTTTTAGATTAAACATTGACATTTACTCTATAATAAAAAAATTCAATTTATTTGAATTTACCTAACAAACTTTTTGATACTTTTACCTTGTTATGGTTTGTTTTGGTTTCTCTTATTCTCACCTTATTTTTCAACATAAAATACTAAGAAGGAAGAAACCTTTAAAAGATGTTAAAATATTAATTTAATATAAAAAATGAGATATTATAATCACAATAAATATGTTAGATCAAACTAATGTGTCAATAATGCATACTATATAGAATATTTTATGTTTTTCTCTTTAAATAAATGTCTGATTTAAGTTGTAAGTATCTCATAAATTTAGACATTTTTTGATGTACTTGTTTCTTTTTTAATTATTATGTGCCTTACTCTTTGATTTTACCTTCAATAAACTAATGTGACCATCATTTTTTATTTTTTTCATTTTCAATTAATTGTCCAATTTGTTTTTTTTTTAATATTTTTATATACATCAGTCAACTTACTGTAGGAAGTTGACCCACAAATTTAAAAAGATTGACTACTATTACTACGGTATAAGATTGAGTCTAAATGAAAAGTTATATTCAATATCCAATGTCAAACAGGTACCAGTCAAAATATTAATATTTATAAAAAAAAATAAAAATGTATAGCGAAGATGACTAATACATTGTAAATTGAAATACCAATAAATAAAAGTATTATTTTTACTCTTAAGTTACGTAAATACATTTTATGAATATTGTACAACCAATTTTTTTAGTGAATAATTAAATATATTTAAAATAAAATTCACATTAAAAATATAAGCAGTATATTTTTGTATATTTCCATTGTCGGTGATGTATTTTAAAATTTCACTGATAAAGAATGAACTGGGGAGTTATTTGACAAAATCATCGTAAAGTTTCATATGGTGAGAGAAACATTAAAATAATAATGTGAACAATTTTACTTTCATTTATTTCTTCTTTTTTTACATCAAAATATTTTTAATTGACAGTTGAGAGTAATACTCTTCAAATCACAAAGTAAACTTTTTTTAAATAAAATTTTCTTCGTACACATAATAAAAAATTAAACTCATAATAAACAAATTTAAGAAAGTCAACTATTTACCAACTGTGTTAAATTTTTTGGGTTAGTTGCGTTTCTCCTAAAATCAACTATTTATTTTATTAATTTATTTTTCCAGAAAAACATGTAGGAGAGACCGATAATAATATAGAAGTGAATGGAGCCTTTTGTCACTGATAAAATAAATAAATCACACTGTACTTTTGATTTCGACATTTCTTTGACCCTGAACTATTTTTCTTTTTCTTTTTCTTTTTCTTACATATTTTTTCAGTATGCATTTTCTGGTATTGGTAGATAAATATTTTTAGTATATAATTGCAGGTTTATCTTAAAATAAGTTACTTTTATAAAAGTAAAAATCACAACAAAATATAAAATTATTAAATATTTAATATAATTTCTTTCTAAAAAATATAATCATCGAAATATTAAAGTATTAAACATCAATTAGATAAAAGTAAAAGAAAAAAAACATTAAATAATTAAAAAAACTAAGCTATGTTTATAAATTTACATAATAAATTAATGATATTTTCATCACTTAAATGATCACCATCTTACTCTGATTTAAAAAGTTAAGTATTTCTCTTACTCTGTTAATTATTATGAAAATTTTCCATTAAAATCAAGATAAATTCAAACAATATAAATTTATTTGTAATCCATAATTTTTTTAAACACCAAAATTTCAGTTATTATATACTAAACCAAATTTGAGTTCCAAAAAATAAAAAAACTTTACAAAATAAAGTGATACAGACATTAGTGTATTATACTTCGTGTGAATGTGTGAATAAGTGGAAATGGGTGGTGAACAGGTAAACATGGTCAATAAGTTGAAATGAAATTATATTTGTTAAAAAAAGAATAGTCTCTCATAAAACCAGTGTTTTATAGAAAGGGTCATTGTAGTACACTTAATTATGATACCATTTCTTTCATGTTCTAAATTCTTTAAAAATACATATTACCTTCAATATTTGAGGGTCAACACAGTAGCTTCTTGAGAAAGTCAACTTTAACACTTCTTCAGAAACTTGTCACTTTTAAAAACTAATGTGTATAACAAATTAAAATTAACTTCATAAAAAAAGTTTAACATGACTTTTTTATTTCAAAACCAAACGAATAGAAAATAATAGTCAAAGGTAAAATCTACATAATAATACTTTAGTAAGATGAATTCTAGAAACAGAGTGGTGTGTCATAGATGAATGAAATCAGAAATCTTATGTGAAGGGTACTGTTGCAGTAGCAGTAATGATTGTTCGGTGAAGTTGATAAAGCCAAAGTCAGCAAATTTGGCTTTGGTGAAGGGAATATTCTTGGTTGGTTCCAACAACTAAGCACCAATAAATAACTTAAAAAGAACATATAATGGTTACGTGTCAGAAACCGAACCTGTTTCATGCTACATACCCTGAAGCACATTCCATGAAACTAGAGCTGAGAAACTTATAAACAATTAAATGCAAGAACATTGTTCATTTATCTTGGTATCTAAATTAAAAAGTAAAATTCAAAGTTACACCATAACATGGATACTCAGTATATCTATCTGTTTTACTTCTCACAATTCTTGCAACAAAACCACTACAGAAACATACCAAACATGAAGAATGAAAGGAAGGGAGTATCAATCAGACTCGAAGTCTGATCAGCCGCTTGAAAATGGCCAAACTCGAAATCCAACAAGAAAACTTAAATTTTGTTGAATGCAACAATGTCACAACTTTGGATATACTCGTTGCATGGCTCAACAGTCAGGCGTTCTTCTATGAGGGTGTCCACAGATACAAGGTCATCCACAATAGTCATCATGATCTGCAATTTCTTGATTCCATATCCCACTGGCACCAGTTTGGCTGTATCAATTAAAACAATCCATTTTAGATACATTGTAATGTTTTCAAGAAAAAAATAGATTATACACTTACATTATAAGGATGGTTTACAATGTCTTTCAATCACAAACTACTATGTAAAGTAGCTTTCTTTGGACTTAAACAATAACTGTCTTAAAAATAATGTTAACACTGATTTCTGATTGACTGATAGGATAACAAAATTTACAGACAATGCATAGCCATTATAGTGAATGGATCAGATTTGAGTGAGAAAAGTTTATGAAACTTTGAACATACATGCTCCCCACAATAAACCAGGCATCTCAATACTGCGGACAGCCTCTTCCAGCTTCTTCATGTCGGTCTCATCATCCCAAGGCTTGACATCGAGTAGGACAGAAGACTTGCCACCTATACAACGTCATTCAGTTACAGTTTCCAACAATTTCAGCAATGAAGTAAAATCTAGAGATAAGAAAAAGCCCCTGTATGTGACAAGTTCTTACAAATTTCAACCATTGTTCTACTGTATAGCAACATGCCTAGTTTCTACGTTTCCCAAATAGCAAGACAATTTTACTTGAATTAAACAAAGTCCAGAACAGCTTCTATCAATATTTTATTTATGGGAAATGTTTCGTGGACCAGAAATTACTGTCACCGAGCTCTTAAGAAAGCTTACTCTCTTTTTTCTTGGCAGGCTTTTTAGCAGCCTCCCTTTCCTCTGCTGCCTTCTTATCCTCCTCTGTCTCGTCACCAAAGAGATCAAGATCATCATCATCTTCATCAGCAGTAGCAGCCTGACAATTCAAAGAAATCCCAATTATTACATCAGTTGAACAAGTTCACTTTAGCAGCTACTGAACAGCTACAATAATATATAACATTTCACAATAAGTATCAGCATACTATAAAAAGCCAAAAGTTTATATTCTAGAATTCCAGAATACGTGTACTGCCTCTAATAGTGTTATCCTAGATAACGAGTTTACTTAATAAACACATCCTGATGAACCCAATCAAGATAACTATCTCGTTTTAATAGTGTCAGAATTGCTTAGCTAGTGTGAGGGGTTAACTTTTTGAATAGGTTAACTCATCTTTTGTATTTTACTGATGTAAAAAATATGAATGAATCAGCTAAGAGACAATTACACTCTTTTATACATTTTTTTACGTTTTCCATTTTTAAGATGATTCAAAACCCATTTTATTGAAATTTATTGGGTTTATTGTATCACTCACTATCAAACCGGCTATATTCAATCCTTAGAAAGAGGGTGTATTGGAGATTCCACATTGATCTGGAATATAGACAAGTTATAATATATAAATGGATACAAATCTATTCTTTATAAGACAATTTTTGTGAGATTAAGTGAGCTTTTAAGATCTACTTTCTAAGAAATAGTATTGTTCAGCTCTACAATGTGCCTTCAAAGTAGCTATCTTAGCTAAAAACTATCTCATTCAGGAATAGCAACTACATTAGTATGGTTAAAAATTCAAGCTCTGCTCTTTCCAAAACTGAATATTAACGTAAATTCAACCAGGTGTTCCCCTAAATGGAAGTATATTTTTGAAAGAAAATAATAATATATTGCTTTGTTTTCTATTTTAAGCACAAATCCAAGGTTTCCAAGTTTGACAATTTTTAAATATTCTCTTTCTGTTAGAGTGATAGTTTTAAATTTGAGATGTTACAAGGTCAAAATATTGAAAAGTAAAAAAAAGTGCCTTGTGGCGAGTAAGAAAATTAAAAATGAAAAAGAAAATCTTTGGGATGGATAAAAAATGGGAGAAATGAATGCATTGAGGTAATAACTTGATTATTAGCAAGCACTTGAATCATGTCATAAAATAATCCAAGGGCTCAATTAAAGATTCTCAGCAATTACATTTAAGACAGAAGGGAATCCAGGTCCCTTAGTGCCATGCCTCTCATTTCAGACCTGGACTCTATTTTCAAATTTCATTCAGCCAACTCTGGAATCATAATCCCAAGATGTTTCTTTCATTCATATTCTATTAACCTTATAAAGTTTGAAACACAAAATAACTGGTAAAGATTGCACTTTCACACACACTCTTGAAGTGCATGCAAGCCACTTCCTATCTCTTCTATGAAATAGGACCCAAATTCCCAGCAGTCACAAAAAGCAACTGCAAGTGCAAGGTCCTGCAGTCATAATTCAATGACTCAATTAAGGATTCTCTGCAATTACATTTCAGACAGAAGGGAATCCAGGTCCCATAGTGTCATGCCTCTCATTCCCATACCTCTCTCATAACCCTAACTTCATAGCTGCTCGACAACACAACTATAAAAATTCAGATTGATAACCTACCACTATATGCATGGCAATCACCAACCATCACACTCTTATTTACAAAAGGTTTGTCCTTTAGTTTCCTATCAACAACAAAATTCACGATTTATGACTAACTTATTTATGCATTTTCAATAAAAGAAACGATTTTTTTAAAAGAAAATTACAGAGACAACAAATGTAAGATTAAAGAAAACACATACCGATTTGGCAGGTGCAGCTTCAGCTGGAGCAGCTACGGTACTGAATCTAACCCCTTGAGCCTTCCCAGGGAAGCTACTCAAATAAAATTTAGCATTAACAAAAATTTGAAAAATCCGACAAAAATAAAATAACAAAAGCAGAATTGCAGCAGAAAAAAAGAGGAAATGAAGTGAGAGAGGAACAAACCTTGAGGCAAGATGAGAAGAGACAACATCGTACCACTTGGCAGCATTGGGGAAAGAGTCCCCAGGCTTTTCCACAACAGCTGCATACACTTTGATATCATCCTTTGTCAATAGATCCCTGAAGTCAAACAAAAAATAAGCCACACACAAATTCAACCACCCAAATATCAGAAACAGTGAAAGATTGGTTTTTTAACAGAAATTGAGTGAATGGTATAAGTGTTACCCAGAAATATAGGTTTTCCCAGAAAGGAATTGATCGAGGGTTTTGATACCCTCTTCGGTGTGTAGATCTGAGAAGGTGACAGCCATCTGGTGTGATTGAATAGAAGAGTGGCAATGCAGAGTGTGGAGTGGGAAGAATAGAAAAATATTCTGCTTGTGTTCAATGATTGATATTTATAGTCTGCATAGTCACAAACCCTAGATCAGTCCCAACCTTAGACTTCTGAACTGAAATTCATTAGAAGCCTTATTTTAATTATTTGTTTAACCTTTTTCTAATTCTTGTAATTTTACTTTCTAATTTTTCTTTAACTATAAAGAATAAAAGGCATTATATATATATATATATATATATATATATATATATATATATATATATATATATATTTTAAAGATAAAATTTATAACAAAATAAGTCTCTTCGTTAAAATGAAAATTCCAAGTTACTCATGGAGTTACTTATTTTCACTTCAAAAATATCATATACCATTTCAAAAATTACTTTTTTCACACAAAAGGATATTTTTTTATAAAACAATGTCATGACTTGAGAAAAGGAAGACATACACATGAATTAATAGTTGTTAATTCTTTGAATTTTTTTTTCAATTTCTTAATTACAGTTTGTTAGATGATTAAGACATTTAAACCCTAAACAGAAAAATATATTTAAATATTTATCCTAAACTCTAAATCCTACGTCCTAAATTATTATATATATTAAAAATAAACCAGTCTTCCTTTGTAGCAACCAAATTAGCTTTAAAAATGAAAATGTTATATTGAGATTTCAGTTGTAGCATCTGTTGGAGAACACTCACTGCTCAATACAAAGCATACATTTGTGAGGGTTACCAAAATATTTTTCATAGAGAAATAATACTTTCTGTTTTGAAAAGTAGATAGGTATTCATTTTTCACACATGCCTGATTCTTCCCATTTAAAAAAATAAAAGATTGTATGAACAAACCATATATTTAGTAGTTAAAGAAATTGAAAATTAAAAAAGTAAAAAAGAAGGGATTAAGTAAAAACACATCAATGTTGTTCATTTTGTTAGAATCTTTAAACTCAGTTACCATCCAAACTGTGATACATAAATGGTAAAGTAAGTGTTATCTATGCAGTCCAATAGATTGAATTATAAAGTTACCTAAATTAAAGTAAGTCACTCCTAGTTTTTTCAAGATAAACCAATTTGTCAGTTTATGAACTAACTTATTTTTAAAAGTTAATATTGTAGTTTTATTTTATGTGTTGGTTTGATATAAGAGTATCAAACCAGTCAATATCTTCTAATCTATTTAAAACATAGGAAATTGCAATATATCCCTAGATATGCTGCTGGCTCAGAATGAAATTTTGCAGAATAGTACAATCACATAGGCTCAGATTCAAGTTGAGTTTTGGTCCAACCCTTTTCACTACGATTTCCCACATATATGGCAAAGACACAAATTTGTACACAAGCCTCAAGTTTCTACAGCTGCAGAGCATAATCATGCAGAAGGATCAGCTTGGTAATTTCGTTACCTCACCAAGAAACCATTCGTTCTCATCGAAAGTTTGGTCAAATTTCTTGTCCTACTTATGTGACAATTCTTGAAGGACAAGGGTTAGGGGAATTGGCTTAGATTTTACCAAAGCTGAGCCATTAAGGCCAATCATGAATAACAACTTTGAAGTTACTTTGGATGCTCGTTAAGCACAAGAAATGCTGTCATAAGATATTATCACTCTTTGACAGATCAATTTGGACACACACTGTCTTCAGCACCTTGTCAAGGTAAACTCGTTCTTATTAAGCTGCTGCGAGTTTTGGTCCATTAGAACTTACTTTGCTGCACAAAACCTTTTCTGCAATAGAAGTACAAAAAGGTGGAGTTCCTCGGTAGGGCAATGGAGGGGAAAAATGTGGTGGTGATCCATGATGTATCTCGAGAACTCAATGTAAGAATTTTGGAATGGTCTCTGCGTGGCTTGTCTCTTGTGCCAGGAGATGTTCTCACACTGATTGCAGTCATGCATCAAGTTGTGACTCCTAGTGAGTAATGTTCTTCAGATTGCAGGGAGCTTCTTATGATATTGTTCTATTCATCCCTTGAAATGGATTTTGGAAGAAAGAAAATGGAAAATCAAAGATCAATGAGTCAATAAGTGTTGTGTTGATTAATCTGACTATTTCTCCAAAGCATGTTAATCATTTTTACTGGTTCACTTTGCATGATGTGTTGAAAGTCCTGCATCTTGTAGTGATAAGTCCAATTTATAATATATAAATGAGTGTTAACCTTATTTTATAAGTTGATTAGGTTTAAAGTTTATTTATTAACACATGATTTTTTGTAGTGGGATACAAAAGCAGTGTGGATAGCAGATTAATGTTTGGAGCAAACCAGAAGATGGTAGAGGCACAAGTTGCCAGGAAGAAGGAAAAGTATATGAACAATGAAGACATTGCTCGTACTTTTCAGCTATACAAATCAGAAAAGGTCATATAATTTATAAATACTAGTTAAGAAAACCATAAACCCTCTATTTTTTAATCTTGTTAACTTTGCACACCATATTTTCAGGTTGCACTTAAGATAGATTTGGCTTTAGGGTCGTCACTAAAGGCAGTTGCACTGAAATCAGCCTTGAAGTTAAAGGCAACTTGGCTTATACTAGACAGGTAAGATGAATTTAAACTTGCTATCATTGACTAGATATGCAAGAATAATATAACCCTTTTGAAACTTTTCATCTGAAGACTGTTAAAGTTAAAAATGAGCTCAAAGATTTGGCTATTACTTAGAACTTAATCACCCTTTTAGAGCTTCAAGTATTCTGTTTCTAACAACAACAAAATCACAACATAAACTGATATATAGTTTGTAAAAATCCAACCTTTTTTTAGTGAATCATCTTGATACAACCTGGTAACAGGAAAATGAAGAATGATGAGGAGTATTTCCTCCAGAAGCTTTCGTGTGGTATATTAAGAGTAAGGCGTTTCAATAAAATTATACGTTTAAGAGGACCACTACATCTCCCCCATGAATCACGCCCCAGTACCAGCACTAATGAAACAAACACTGACAGTATCCCACTACCAGACATTTCAGCTGAACATCTTTACCTCTTCAGCACTGACACTTCTCCCAACAGTAAATACTCCTATACTCTAAGACTTCATCTCGTTGCATGCACTCATGATATTAACTGTCATCTTTATCAGCTTCTAAACTTCTCATTTCTGCAATTCACATGTGGGTTAACATTAGCGTAAGTTTTCCTCGTCCACTTGAAAATATAAGTATGAGTCTAAATTTCAATTTAAATACAGATAAAAGAGAATTAATCACTATATAAAGATGAAAATCTATAAATTAACATCAATCTTTATATAAGTTCTACTCAGGTCTCATTAGTATTAGTATTGTGTGTCCGAGTAAACTCTCCGTCCTTATAACAGATCCATCGATAACAAAGTTATTTTACATATGCTAACTACCTGTGCAGGTACAGTAAGAGATTATCCAATGAACCAGAAACAACCACAGGGACAAAAGAGCCCTCCTGATGAAGTATGGCACTCAACTCCTGATCAGAGCACAGAAAGTTATAACGGTAAGCAAAGGGCTAATCAAACACATGAACAAAAAGCAAGCAGAAAGCATGGTGATAAAGAGAATGACCTAAAACTTGAACAGAAGTTAAAAGAGGAAAACTGTGACATAACCTGTGGTGGTAGCAACAGGCAAACAGAAGAGAAAGAAGAAAGGTGCTCTTCTGTTGGTGGTGCTAAAAACTTTTTTCTTGGAAAGGCTGAAGAATACACAGTGTGTGAACAATATTTTAGTTTGAGTAATTTTCATGTGAGGAACTAGTTTCAAATTTATACCTATATTCATTACACATTTGTGTTAATAGATCCTACTCTTCTCTAGTCAATGTGATGGTTAGATTAGCCATTATTGACCAATCTTTGTCTTAGTTCATGTGATAATAACAGTGCTAATATTATTAGTTTTTATTTCAGAAAATTATAACTGATACTGTATTTAGCAAAATGTATATTCTCAATAGCTATTCTCAATAGAATTATTATACTGTATCCAGTGACTGGTGTTCTTGAAGTCTGCAAATTTAAGCACTTTGACACTTTAACAAAAAGGCCCTACCAGAATTCATGCTTCTTCACCAAATTAAAAAGAGAAAACAGTTTTATACCTTTTAAGAAGAATGTTAGATCATAAGAAATAAAAGATAAAAAATAAATTGATTTAGTTAAAAAATCATAAAATATCAATTATTAGTTATCAGATTCACTTCATTTTATATGTTTATTTAATCAATTTTCTTTTATAGATCTAGATTTTGTTTTTACAATGCGCTTATATATATTATACAAAATTAAATAACACTAAATTTCAACAATAAAATTACTCAACATTTTTCACATAACTTTTGTCTCAACAGTGATACATGACATTTTGATACATGACATTGTCACTTCAATAGTGATACACGACATTGTCACTGCTACATCGTATTCACTCTGATAGGATTCTCATTTAAAACATGACAAATTTAGAAGAAAAAAAACATAATTTGAGGTACATGAATTAACGTCGTTAGTATTATTCTAACGAAAATATTAAATTGCATTACATTTTTAAAATTGAAAATCTAATTGAAACCAATGAAAATATAATAACATGAAATTTCAAACAAACATGACAACAAAGGGAGAGTTTAAGACCACTTACACATTCAAAAAGCTTAATATGTATACTCCAAACTCCAAAATCGATAAATGACATACATAGAATTTAAAATATTGAGACACCAAAGTGTAATGAAGTCACATAGACAACAATATTTTATTTAATACACAACATCCCAAAAATATCAACCCACCAAAATGGATCACAAACAAACAAAAAAAACTACACGAAAACCTTAAACCCTACAACAAAACACCAACCACAATATGTATATACAAACACAAATTAAGAAGTGAAACTCTCCTAGTCGATGACCAATTCCTTTGAATTTTAACAAATGGTATCCAAAATCTACCACATCATGTTTAGCTTTGTGCAATGTTGCCCAAATTTCTAACACATAAATGATTGTATCCAATTAAGTCTTCAATTTAAAAAAATCACAACTCATATAGTTCATAATGGGTCACTTAAGAAAAAAACAACGCAACTCATTCAAATATTATCATCTTACACATTCTTTCATTAACAATTTAAAAGTTGTTATGAAAAATATCAAATTAAAAAAAATTTGATCAAAATAAGGATCTAATTGAACACGAAAAATAATGAAAACCATGATAAACAAAGCGACTAAAATATGGACTACAAAAATTTTTTAAGTATATTTTAAAGGATAACGATACTTTGACAATATTTTTTTGACAACATTTTAATACCACCTACATCACAGAATGATATATAAATGATAATGTAAAAATGTTTTTAAAAAATGTTGTGATCCTATTTTAAAAGTTTTAAAAACATTTACAACTCAGTAATAATGTTTTATGTGTAATGATGGATGACGAGACAACTTGGACTATCAAAACAGGACAGACCAATACAATTCATAACCTCAGATTCTGACAACCAAAAGTAATTCGTTAAGAGTAAAAAATGAACTAATGATAATAAAAACACTCTATTTATAATATAATTTAAACTCTTTATATGACAAAATTAAATTAGTTATCAATATTCCATTGTATTACTTTAAACATGAAATAAATTATATTAAAATTATAACATAAGCTCATTAGTGAAATAAATAAACAATTTAGATGATAAATCAAATGTGTTCTTTTAGAATAATTTTAATGTGAATACAATAATAATAAAATTAGATACCATATAAAAAAGACAGCAACATAAATTTAATGTCTTAAAATATAGATAAAAACAATAACATAATCATAACAACAACCAAACTCAATATTATAAGAGTTTAATATTAATTTTTTATATAGACTAATTTAGGTCACATTTATATAATTTTAATAAAGAATCTTTCATAGAAAAATCCAACCATTTTTTTATTCCTATTTTATGGTTTTAATTACTCTTAGTCTCATTGTTTTTAAAATTGTGTTCGATTTCTTAAAGATTTGATTAAAATTAATTTAATTTCTATATAACTTTGTGTTCTTTAAGTATAACGAAAATAGTCTTTAAATATTTAAAAATATAAGTTTGATCCATATGCGTTTAAATTGTGATAATAATTACTCGTATTATGACAAATATTATTCACTTCATAAATGAAAAAGAAAAAACTAATGAAATTAAGATATACTATAAAAATAATTAATAAACCATGGTCAAATAATAAAGTAAGTATTGACATTTTAAATATGAATATCGTTTTATTTAAAATCAAAATTGTATTTTGTTGAAATTGATTTTGTACAGAATTTTTGATGTGCCGAAGACAACTTATTTAAGGTATTTAGGACTAATATGTTGTTCCGCCAATTTTATTATCCAAATTCGGAACAAATATTGGAATCAGAGGTTTTGGTGGATTGATAAAAAAGCAGAGTAAGGTAAACTAGTTAGTGTTAGTTTCGTTTAACCCCCCACTAAACCCAGAACTAGGAAAAGGAGGTTTTTCATGTTGCTGAGTCTCACACAGACATATACACAAACACTTGGAGAGCGACGGTACCCTGAGAGAAGAAGAACTCATTGATCCATGACCACTATGCTACCAATCAAACATGTGACCAAACACCGTCTCAGATCCAAATCGTTCGTCTTCTCCATTGTCAATCCTTGCTCTTCTTCCCATGCTGCATGCGCTTCTCTCGCAGCATCACTTTCTCCATCAACGCCCTCAACTTCAAATTCATTTCAGTTCACGAGAAAAGACGTGGTGTCCTCCTTCAAGACGTGGTTCGCAACGCGGAAGGTCCAGCTAGACCCCCTCGTCAACCGCATCTACCAACTCCTCACCGCCTCCGCCGACAACGAAGACTTATCCGCCGCACTGTCCGCGCTCTCCCTCCCGCTCTCCGAGTACCTCGTCCTCCGCGTCCTCCGTTACACCGCCACTCACCGCGACATCTTCTCCTGCCTCAAGTTCTTCGACTGGGCCGGCCGCCAACCGAACTTCCACCACACGCGCGCCACCTTCGTTGCCATCTTCAACATCCTCGTGCGCGCCGACCACAAACCCATTGTCCTCGAATTCCTCGATGGCTTCCGCCGCGGCGTCTTCCTCCACAACGTCCGTTTCCACGACATCCTTGTCGTGGGCTATGCTATCGCCAGGAAGCCTCAAAACGCGCTCCATGCGTACGCCCAAATGCGCTTCATCGGCTTGGACCTCGACTCCTTCTCTTATCACGTCCTTTTAGACTCCCTCGTTGAGAAAAACTACCTCAACGCTTTTGACATCATTCTGAGGCAAATTCGTGCCAGGGGTTTGGAGAATCACGCTACCAATATCATTGTTGTTAAGCATTTGTGCAAAGAGAGAAGGTTGGAGGAGACTGAGGGTTTTCTCAACGATTTGGTGCGTCGTGGGGAGGGGTTAAAAGGGCCTGAAGTGAGTTTTTTGGTTGGCGCTCTGTGTGAGTGTTTTAGGTTTGAGCGTGCGGTTGAGTTGGTTAAGCGATTCGGGAGCTCGGGGTTGGTTCCATTGGATCATGCTTATGGGGCTTGGGTAAAGGGTCTTGTTCGAGGTGGTAGGGTGAACGAAGCATTGGAGTTTTTCTCTCAGAAGAAGGATTCTGAAGGGTATTGTATGTCCTCTTCTAGGTATAATGTTTTGATTTATAGGCTTTTGCGGGAGAATCGGCTTCAACAGGTGTATGATTTGTTGGTGGATATGAATGAAAGTTGCATTCCCCCTGACGTGGCTACCATGAATGCTGTTCTGTGCTTTTTTTGCAAAGTGGGGATGGCTGATGTTGCGTGGGAGTTGTACAGTTCTCGGTCTGAGTTTGGTCTGTCTCTCAATCACTTGGCATGCAAGTATTTGATACTTACTTTGTGTTGGGATGGAGGTGTTGTGGAGGCGTACAACGTTGTCAAAAGCTTGGTTGGCAAGAGTTATTTTCCTGATGAGCAGACATTTCGCACGCTTGCGAGTGCATTGTGTAGGGAGTGCAAGATTGATGAGATGATAGAGTTGATGCATCTTTCTGTCGGGCGGGATATTGTGCCTCCTGCTTCAATGTATGACCAGTTCATATATGCTCTGTGCCAGGCTGGGAGAGTGCAAGATGGTTATTTGGTACATGGGGAACTTAAGACTGTTGCTGCCAGGGCTTCGTATGTTAAGATGATTAACGGTTTTGTTAAGTCGGGCAGGGGAGATATTGCTGCTCAGCTTCTTTTTGAAATGAAATTGAAGGGTCATAAGCTGAACTTTCCATTGTGTACAGCTGTAATTTGCTGCTTACTTAAAATGGATAATTCAAGAGGGCGTTTTTTCAAGTTACTGGAGATGCTCACTCGTTGTGAATTTCCTTGTCGCGTTTATAACTTTTTCATGGAAGGAGCTGCGCGTGCCCGGAAGCCTGACTTGTGTAGGGAAGTATTTGAATTGATGCAAATAAATGGTGTTGAGCCCAACTTGAACTCTCGTGTTCTTGTGTTGCGAGGTTATTTGCGCAGTGGGAGAATTTCTGATGCTCTGAGTTTTTTTAACGTTGTCCGGGGCCAGGGTTTGGAATGCAAGAGGTTGTATACTACCTTGGTTAATGGTCTTTGCAAGTGCAATAGGATAGACATGTCACTTGGGTTCTTTTTGAGCATGTTCAGAGTTGGATTGAATCCAAGTCTTGAATGCTATGAGCTTCTTGTGCAGGAGCTTTGCTCATTGCGAAGATATCAGGAAGCAATACGTATTGTTAACGCATATGAGAAAATGGGACGCCCAATTAGTTCTTTTATGGGCAATCAACTGCTTCAACATTCTTTGATTTCACCAAAACTCTACGATACATGCGTTTATTTAAGAGGAGTGGGAGAGGGGGAATTTTCTGCTAATTCAACACTTAACTTGGTGATTGGTGCCTTTTCCGGTTGTCTCAGAGTGACCCATTATATTTCGGACTTGGAACGATTAATAGAGAAGTGCTTTCCGCCTGATATTTTCACCTACAATCTGTTGCTGAAAGAATTATCCAAGAGTGATATGGACAAAGCTTGTTTGTTGTTTGGTCGGATATGTCAAAAGGGTTATGAACCTGATGGTTGGACATATCATATCATGGTACGTGGTTTCTTAAATCATGGAAGGAAAGATGAGGCTAAGCGATGGAATAAAGAAATGCTCCGAACAGGATTTTCTAGATTTGAATATAGAATCTAATAGAATATTCATTTAAGGACAATTGGTCAAGATGTAACATGGCTTACCCAATTTTAGTAAGTATATTATGATTTTTAACCATTTATTGGAAAATGGGCTACATTGGTTTTACTTTTTCTGTCAAATTGTTATTCTTAAACAATCCTTGTATCTTTTATTCTCCCTCCCCCTTTTTTCTTGTGGAAGCATTGGAAAATAAATTATGTTTTCACCTCGTATTATTTATCACACTGGATTGACATTAGCTATGATATTTGGCGTAGCTTTTATACATCACCTTATTCTCCATACTGTATTGTTGAAGTTAGAAGTATTGTTTCTTATCCTCTTTTAGAGCTAGTTATCACCACCAGATGAAAAATAACATCATATAATTCATGGTTCAGGACACAATTCTGAGTCTCAATAAGGTAGTTGTAGTATCACTAATTACTGATTGCCATGAGGACCTGTGGGTTTCATGTCAGTACCACATTTCTGAAGTTATTTTGTGCAGCTTGTTGAAGATACTGAAGTATTTATGGATGGAACTCTTGGTGGAAGTGCTAGTGGAGGAAAACTGAACACTTATAAGGAGTTGTGTAACTTAGCAAATGAGATGGGACAACTGGACTTGATATATAAGTTCATGGATTTAGCAAATTATCAAGCTTCTCTGAATTCAAAGAGGGGTGCTGCTTTTGGCTTTTCTAAAATAGCAAAACAAGCATGGGATGCTCTTAAGCCATACTTACGTTCTTTACTTCCAAGGCTTGTACGCTACCAATATGATCTGGACAAAAATGTGCAGGTAAGTTCCATTTAAGTAATGTGGTGAGCCCGGTACTGAATCTAATCCTTACCAAGGGCATTTCCAGGCAAATCCAGAAAATTTCTTTACCTACTTTTAATCTATATGATAGAAGATTATAGTGCTATATAATAAGTGTCTTTATCAAACCTCAAACAATAAAAACGTAGTTTTACCCCCTAAAATTTGTGGTTTGGTTCTCTATTTCCATGTAAGATTTCTCCTTTATTTTGTGCAGCTTTTCCTTGCCTTTTTCAGTGAAAAACTTATTTTTCCTTGGAATGCAATGTTATGCATGATAATATCCAATGAGTATATGAATTCTTATTTTCAGGCACGTACTTAATTTGACTATTGCATTTTTTTTGTCTAGGATGCAATGGGTACATATATGGAAGTCACTCACTTGTGGATGACTAAAAAAAAACCATTGATGACAGTTTAGACATCATAATTGCAGATTTACTAGAACAATGTGGATCCAGGCTTTGGCTCTCGCGTGAGGCACATGTCTTGCCCTTACAGACATTATTCAAGGACGGCAATTTAAAGAGGTCATTAAGATTACTTATATTTTTCTTGAGTTTAAAAGTGAGTTGTCACCGATCAATATAGACAAGAAGTCCTGAAAATTATAGTAATTAACTAACTACGCTAGGTGTTAGTTTTGTATTCGGTCTGATATTGTTTCTTTTCATTCTCTATATAAAGAGAGCCATTGTTTTCTTTGTACATTTTATCAATACAAAAGTTACTTTTCAGTTTCTCTTTTCTCTCTCTGTCTTTTGACTCTAATACTTGGCAACAAAAACCTTAGTAACTACTGTTGTGGTGAGTCACTATCTGTAAAAAGCAGGGAAATTTTTTCCACTGTGGGTTTTGTGATGTTTGCCGATGGAGAATAGTACTAGTTATTCTGGTCTTCTGTTTCTTCCTTCCTACTTTTATTGTGTTGTTTAATTGGCTTTATTCAGGTGTTAAAATATGGTTTATATGTTTATTTAAGTTTTTTTTTATTTGAAGAGAGATTACAAAGCTATTTATATTTGATGTGCTATTCCCTTTCATGAAAACTAATGGTTGATTTTCCCTTTCATTAAAACTAGTGGGTGATTTGTAGTATATTGGGCTGTTGAAAGATGTGAGTGATTTATAAAGCCAAATGACTGAAGAGTGTGTTGGTAGTTACTTTTAACATTTGGGTAGTTTATTTTAATTTTTAAAATATAATTAAAGGTAAATAGAAATATGAAATGTGTACACCAAAGAGGAGAGTCCCCTTTATATGTTGTTATAGATTAATAAAATAAAATTAATAATGGTAATCAGATAAAAAATAGTGGGTGATTTGTAGTATATTGTGTTGTGCTGATGAAGTGTGCCTGGGTAGTTTATTTCCATTTTTCTAATTTTAAAACATAATTAAGGATAAAATAGGAATATGAAATGTGTACATCAAATGAGAGAATCGTGTTTATATATTGTTATAGATGAATTCCTTTATTGGGTCATTACAAATACAAATATTTTTTATTAGTTGATAAGTTGATGGTTCTCGATTGGACTGCAGGTGAACCCATTACTCAACACGAGTAAGTCCAGCGGAAGGATGAGTGAAGATGCAGCAGAAAAGAGAAGGAAAAACAGATGAGCTAGGTGGAAGTGGAACTGGCGAATGGCGACTCGGGACTCTCTCTGGCCAGTGACTGTCAAGAAAAAAAAGGGCTGGAGTGATCTCAACAGAATTTCTTATTAATCTCAAAAGTATTTTACAGGTGTGGGAAGCATTGCTTATAGAGGGTCCCTCCCTATGTTGCAGCCATGTGCCTAACAACTTCCACTACTCATGGATCAAGTGCCACGTGGAAGTTTACGTTTTTTTTTTTACAAATTAAGCATGTGGAAAAAAGAAAGAAAAGCAGCAGCTTCTGGATGCTGTACGGTGTGTCGCTGGGCGTCTAGCATAGGTAGCTGAGTGGTGTGTTGCTGAGCGACCAAGGAAGAATCGCTGAGCGGGCTTTGGCTGGTTGGTCTTTCCAAGTGAGGATGTGATGTAAATTTCCACTCTCTCTTGACATATCCTCCTCCCATCCTTCAAGTCATACTCCTAGTGATAGGTTCATTGGTTGGACCCAAGTCATCCTAAGTGTTTCATTGAATTTTGAGTAGCCTCATTAAATACAACTTTCACTTAAATAAAATTTGAATCTACGACATTATTAATTAAAACTAATCAATTTAACTACTTTTATTAGCCTTCTTGAATTGTATATTTGTCTTATATATAGAACTTGAGGTAATAGTTTTTTTATTTTGATGAATTGGATATCAATCCATTTTGATCCATTAAAAAATTATTTAAAAATCTAATTCATCCATGTTTCATTTGATAAATATATCTAATCCATTCATTTTGCCATCCCTATCTACAATTTGAGCACTGGTTGATTTTTATTATCTAAAGCATATCAACATGTCATTCTTTTCCATTTGTGCTTTTCTTTCATCATGCACCACCTATAGGTTGGGAAGCATTTAAAGAGGTTATGGTCTGGAGCATTTTGTGCAATGGATGAGATAGAGGAAACTGTTAGAATTTCTGGTAAAAAGCTATACCGTGGTGTTTCTCTAACTGAAATGTCAGATGCACACAAAGCAATGGACATTGTTTTACCCTTTTTGTTCGCAGAAAGTTTACTAAGTAAAGTTTACAGTGTCCGCAGAGCATCGGTTGAAGTTTTTATGAAGCTTACGAAGGTTAGGATTGGCTTGGTATCCCATTGCTTTTCAACTTACTTCATACACTCACTTTGCTTTCACTTTGCTTTGTTTTTCTTAACTTTCTTCCACCCGATTGTAAATTTTGTATATTTACATCTCAGTTGTTTGGTCAAATCTTGTCAAACTTTGTAGGATTGTATATGTTTACTTGGCTCTGGTGTATATAGATGGATTATAACACAAGACTGCTTAAATATTATTTTATTCTCATCAGATATGATGTTGGTTGTTCCTTTTTTCTGCTTTGTTCATTACCCGATGATTTTTCAGGTGTGGTATTTTTAGTAATCTTACAGATGTTTTGGTTTTGGTACTACTTTCCGAGTTTGTTTATTTCAGAAGTATAACTTATCCTATTTTCTTGTACTTAAATTTTCAAACTTCTTTCCCGAAACCAATTAATTAGAATACCAAATGTTGTAGAATTCATTTCCCAGTAAGCATGATTTGTGCTAACCTGCACATATTGGATTCATAGTTTTGGATATTTTTGTTGTCTGTTTTGGTGTTAGTTTTTAGTTTATACGTTGTGCAGTTTCTGGTTTTCCTTTGACTATGTTTATCTGATTCTGATTATGTAAGAAGAATAATGATTGATTATTATGGAGGGATAACATAGTGCTATTATTCCATTAAGTTATGCTGCTGTTAAATCTGAGTGTCTTATTATTATTGTCTTGTTTTAGCATGCTGGAACTGCAATTTATCCACATATGTCTGATTTAGTTTGCTGCATGCTTGAAAGTTTATCAAGCCTAGAAGATCAATCGCTCAATTATGTCGATGTTAGATTGAATGATATTTTCAGTTCCTGCATAAGTTCACTTTTAACTCTTGTTTATTTATATGTTAACTTTTTGTGTTTTTCGTTTTATTAGCTTCATGCAGCAAATGTAGTGATACAGACAGACAAGCTTGAAAGTTTGAGAATTTCCATAGCCAAAGGCTCTCCTATGTGGGAGATTTTAGATTCATGCATGAAAGTTGTTGATCCAGAATCATTGAACACATTGAGCCCACGGCTTGCTCATTTAGTGCGATCTGGTGTGGGCCTCAGTACTAGCTCTGTTCTTAAGTTATTATCACATTTCTTTTGCTTTGGTCTATTGAACATTCAAAACTTTTATATTTTTTAATTGAGTTATTGTTGTTTAATTCTTTGTTAATTGGATGACGTGGTTGTTGTTTTTTCAGACATTTTTTTTTATTTGTTTACATGAATTAAGAAATGTGAGATTTTATAATTAATATAAAATGCAGTTAATGTAAAATGATAAATAATTTTATTGAAAACATGTTGGGTGATAAGGGATCGAAAGTATCATCTATGTCAATAGTAGTGATAAAGATAGTCTCTTGTTGTAAGTGATGACATGAAAACTATCGAGAAGTATGATGATTTTGTTATCCAATTTATTTTCAATTAAAATAATAAAAATTATTTATCATTTACCTTACATTTTTAACACATGAAAACAAGTAAAATGACAAGTCAAGATAACAATCATGTCACTAAGTTAAAAAAATATAAAAAATTAAGTACTCAATAAGTCATTGGGTCAAACAATTGAATAGAAACTAAATTAAAAATATTCACATTAGAAACTTGAAGTTTAATTAAGCCTTACTTTTTAATGGAGCATTCTTATTATTCTTTGAAAATTGATATCGGACATGGCCCTCCTATCAGTTGGTTTCTGAAGCTGAGAAAGTAATCATAATGTTAGTAGAGTCTTCTTGGAGTCACTATGATGAGTTTGTACCATTCTTCGTGTATAATTGTAAGAAGTATCCTAGTCGAAACCCTTCCAAAAAAAGCCTTGGTTTTCTTTATGATTAAATAAAAATTATATGGACAATAGAAGATAAAAACATTTTTAAAGTTCAAAAAAATTCTAAGTTAGTAGTAATGCTTTATGTGTAATTTTAAAAATATATCTACATCCAGCATTGTCTTGTTTCTTTCAAGGTTACCATATTAGTCTTACACAGTTTCAAAAATTGAATGAGCCACCACCACCAATATCTTTGTTACCGAATTAGTCTCGTAAAATTTCAAAATATGCCCACATTTTTCCTTATTGAATGCCAAGTAATGAAGAAAAAAGAGTACACCCTTGCGTCATACACACATGTTAACCATTAACCAACAAATAATTCCGAAAGAGATATCACATAATCCGCATCAAAGTGTGGGTAACTGAAGTTCTACAACAAGAAACCTTAAGCACATGATATAACTGATACCACAGACTTAATCAGAATATGAAATGCAATATTCAACTTTTTGCCTTCTAAGATGAAAACAGTCTTGAAAACAAGTAACCGTGGCAACCTTGCACAGTATCTAGCAGAGGCATAGTTTGGCATGCTTCCTCAGCGGCACGATTCATCCATTTTTCTAATATAACTTCCGCAATAGAAGCAACCTGATGCTGCAACAGTGCTGCACCAAGGGGTCCTATCAAATTTAGCCGAGTGGCGGCAGAAATCACATCTCTAATTGTGATGAACATGTAAGCTCTCTGAGAACTAGTACTATCAAATCCTAGTGTTCCACATACAAGTCCAAAGACAGGAGCATGGTGAAACGACACAGTACCTAAACCCAGAGAAGCATCTCTAAAGGTTTTGAGGGAAGGAACCTCAGAAAATACAGCTGAAGCCACCCTCATTAGTGCAGATCCTTGCGAGATTGATGCCTTCCGACCCATTTCATTAGTTAGGGTAGCATCCAATATTTTGTCAAGCTTATGCCAGTTTTCCAAATTGGGCAAAATGCAAGCTGAGTACACAAAAGGAAGCAGTAAGCTTCCTGTATTCTCCAATATATGGATGATAAATGTCTTAAGATCATTGGAATCAGACACTAAGTGGGTCTGAACTGCTGCTTCAAGGCCAAACGAATGAGCAAATCCACCAGTAGGTAGAAGAGAATCAAGTAACTGCCATTGACTCCACTGTAAAACTGGGTCTGCAAAGCAGGGTCTGGTGTGTCCTTTATCTATTTCCATTGTTAATCATATGATTCCAGCGCTGGCCACCACAGTGTGATTACTACAAATGCCCAGAGCAATAAACCAGGTTTATGTATTCAATCTTGTAAAACAATCTTAAAAAATTCCATAGATCTTTTCAAAACGAATGATATTCCTAACATAAACCTTTTCGGAAATTCAGACTGACCAAAGTTGAAGTTCCGAGACCTTATCACTACCAAATACAATAAGGTCACAGAAGATAGGTGGTATCCATCATTATACTTAAACTAAATATGCAGTCTGCAGATATATATATACATAGTATGACAGCGACCTTGTGAAAGAAAAAATTAAGATGTGACTTCGTCAAAAAATACTTCTGTTCTTTCAAAAGCCAGACAACTCTCAAGCGAACTATAAAAGCATGCTAAGGAAGAAGCTTCAATTCTATACTAACCAGAATCAAAGAAATGTATTTAATAGAGGCGAGGAACTTCTCTCAACAAATTTTGGAGAAGAAATTGCCAAAATTAACAAGTTCTTAACTTGCTCACCAAGTCAATATCTCCTCTAAACACAGTTGTAAAGTAGGTTGAATTTAATGGTAGGAACTTCCTAAATGTTGAAGATGCATATTCAATCCATTTTTAGTTATTTGACAGTACAAAGAAAAACTAAGAGAAAGTAACAGTAGCATTAAATGTGCACAAAGGTTAAAGACATCCTTCAAAGCTCTCCTGAAACTTAGAAGCAAGACGAAAATACTTTAAATGACATTACCTGCAAGTCAATATAAATTATACTGGGATGTGAGACTTGGAACAATCTATATATCAAGGTTTTTCATACTGTGATTGACACTAGTCATTCAGCAATTACAAGTAAAGTTGTCGCATCTAGACATTCTCTAATACCTTGAATCTAGTACTATCATCCAAGACAAGAAAAGGCTAAGACTTGTTTTCTTGAGATTGATTATCATCCTGGTTCATGAATTGGAAGCCCATGATATACCTATACTCTCCAGTCCCAAGGCAACGGGAGCAATAATCAAGACCACTTCCACCACAAGTCCTACACCATATTGGCCATTCACCTTTCGGGAGCATTTCCAAATGAGTCTGGTTTGTCCTTCCCCTTCCACCACATTGGTGGCAATCAACCCTTCCACACCCCTCACATATCACACAATGCGGATCCGGCTTCTTCCTCCTTTTTCTCCGAACATTCGACTCCGTTTTCACAACCCAACATGGTTTCGTGAATGATAGATGAGGAGACGACTTAGAAGACCGAGATGGGGGCAAACCATTGAAATTCGTGGCCTCAAATCGGACAACCACGGATAAACTCAGTGTCCCGAAACCCATCTATGCCAGCAGAACTCCAGTGCCCACTCCACTTTCACAAATGGAATCTGAAACAAACGAGGGTATCTACTCACTGTGGACTTCCAACAAACATCTGTTACACAGTGATCCCTGGTTAGTAATTCATGAACAAGATTAGGACAACTGCGAGTAGCACACTGAAATGTATGCATGTACTAGTACTTGGAGACAGATTATAATAATGGGAGTTATATCCATCTACAGACCACTTATTTTTTGTCAACGGCACATGCGATGTGTCCAAGGGCCTTGCATGATATGAATCTCACTGGATCAATAGTCAGAAACTAACTTGTTAATTTGCATCAATATTCAGAAAAAATAAAACTTGAATCAATGAATATAGCTCACTATTAAACATATAAACTCGGTAATGAATTCAAACTTCCAGTAATAAAAAATAACTGCCTATTAACTGACAATCGACTAATTTAACTGCTAAACAATAACTGCATCTTAACTAACTTAACTGACAACACACCCCGCTATGTAATGCAAAGATTGTTTTTTCAGTTGTTAAGGAAAAGGAAGCAAACAAGGCACACTGTTATGGAGTGGGAACAAGAAAAGCCAGCCGAGGGAATACCATTAAAATTGAAATAGAAAACCTAACCCAATTTACAACCAAGCTCTGAACAGCTGTTACAACAAGGGATTTGTTTCTCCATGAGACTTTTCAATGGTACATACACAAAACATTAGGGAGATGATAGGTTGACATTCCTTAAAAGATACAAACCTTGACAATTCTCTCTCTATAAATATATATTATTTGAATCATATTTTTTATATTTAATATTTATAGTTTTAGGATAGGTTGTAAAGTGAATATACTTTATTTTATATAGTGTCAGTATAATTTTTCAAACAATTATCCAAATTGATATCGAGATATGAGTAGTGGAAGATGGCTTTTACCCTCAAGGAGGGTATTGGGTATATTAGCACGGATAAGGGTTTTGTAATATCAACAAAATTATAATGTTGCTTACCCTCTTTTATTTTCTAGGTACGCATAGGTAATGTTAAATACCGGTCAGGAATGCAGCAAGGACTATTGCTAAGTAAACTACTGATCTTTGTTTTCACCAAGGAAATGGCAGAGAAAAAAAAATGTAGAAGGAAAGATGTGGCTGGTTAAAGTCAAGGTGCAGGTAAAATTGGAACCTGGGTGCATGTAATGTTTTAAGCCATTCAACCTAAAAGCGAAGGTCAACTACTTCAATTTGACGTTTTCCTGGATGCTTCCTCTCCCCACGTCTTCCCTCTTCAATCAAACTTTTGGTTTTTCCTTTTCATTATCCTTATTGCCATAAACTGAAGAAGCACGAGGCAGAATTATGGCACATTTTAGGAGATTTTGCCTAGATTTGATAACGAGTTATAGGTTTCAAAGAATCTCTCTGACCAAACTAAGCATCTCCCGTAAATCTTCCATCCATCATTAAATGCTTCAAGCACTAAATTTCTGAGACTTTTGTCCAACTTGAAACCTTTTCAATCTCTATGCTAAATTCTCAATCTCACTGATGTTGATGCTCACAAGAGGAAGCACACATACTTTTAATTTTCTCCTCTCTTTTGTTCCTGTTCTGAGCAAGATCTTTCCATAGATATTTTTTCCTCTGCAACCAAATGGATAATTTCATCCTAACCAAAATGCCATGCCTTAAATCCCAAGATATACGTCATTGGTGATTCCCCTTGCCCATTGGATGGTTCTAGAAAATGCATCCAACCACTATTATCAGGGTCTAATAAGGTCTTGGTTTTATTTTTGGCTGCTAATATGCTAATATACATAAACGATTTAAAAGCCATAAAAAATTAAGACAAACGATTTCATTTGAGGCAATGGCAAAATATGGGTTTTTGGCTGCAAAATCATACCAAGCATCCAAATTGAATCCGACGTCCTCTAGGCACCAATTGCTTCTTCAAAACGTCACAATTCTTCTTAACTATCTCTAGTTTTTCCTGCATAAAAAAACTTTGATGGTCGATATCTAAGGCACCAAAGTGGAGAACAAAAAACAGAACAACAAAAAATTTTGAATCTCAAAACCCTAAAACCTGCGACTGGGTCCACGGCAGGATTTGGAGGAACAACACGATTTGGGAATGATAGGGAAAGAGGCAATGGGCTGGGGAACGGCTGAAATTCGAACTGAACAGCGATTTCGGAGTGAATGAATTTCAAGTGGAACGTCTTCTTTCAAGAATTTCGAAACAGCATTTTTGTAAATTTAAATTAATTGAAAAATTAGTAACAGTTTTTAATTCTGCCATGCTTTAATTTAAAAATAAAACAAATTAAAACAATAATTCCAATTTAGTCATAGAAACATCATAAAAAATAGCGTTCTAAGTGCCATAACTTAACGGTTAATTTTTTTTCCTTCATTCAAAAATCAAACTTGTCATTACATGTATGACAACATCGAACAGAAATAACAAAATAGGATTATGTTCTAGCCAATGGACTTTATAAGAATTTAAATTATTTTAAAATTTGCAAAATTAAACCAACTAAAAGGTCAATAACTCAATCATTACATATAACAGTATTTGTACGAGTAATAGTAATTACCAACTAAGCACATCAATACCTAATTTATAGCTCCATTTCTCATTTAATATTTTTTCTTATCCTATATTATAGTCTTTTAGTTTTTTTTTTCTAAAAAATCTATAAATATTCTTTTGACACACCTAAATCTTTTCTACTCATTTGATATTATCATTTTTTATTTTTTGTACTTTATTTCTTTTTAAATATAAAAATTTAATTTTTATGACCATTTTACTTTTATATTCTGTGTTAAATAAATGTAAAATTGTGTCATAGTATCATATTTTAATGTAATTTACAAATGTTCATATATTTAATTATATTAAAATAACTACGAATGATAGTTTAAAATATATAATATGATGTTAATTGGTTAATAATATAAATTAAAATTAAGAGAAAAGATGAGAAAGAAAAAAAAAAGCATAATGATTGACTATTTTTTTATTGTTTTCCACTTTATGTTGACAAAAAAATTAGCAAGTATTGATGTGAAATGTAAGTGGAGAAAATTGTTGTGGGTAATAAATCTTCTTGTTTTGGTATGATGAACACATACCACAAACAAAATTCAATTTGAAAAAGTTGAGAGAGGAAAGGGTAAAGACCACAAAAGCATGTCCAGCAAAGCTTCTACTATTGATGGTGAATGTGTAAAATCAAACTGTCTTTCATCACTTCATATACTTCATAGTAGCCATTACCACTCATTACCAACAAAGTGGAGATCATGAATGTGACTATGTAGATATCTGTCTCAACAAATCATAGTGCTTTTCATAACTATTCAACGTGGGAGACCTTTGCAAATGTGTCTAAGCTACCATTATATACATAATCTATCAATCTTCAATTAACGCAAGACTTTCTTTTATCCATTGTCTTTTATATATATTTTAAGTTTTTGTTAACAAAATTTAATTATATGAAAATAATTTCTTAGAATGTTGATGATAAAATTTTACATTAGGAGACATACCAACAACAAGACAAATTGATAATTTAATTCATAATATGTTGTTAAGTAAATTAGTTAGGTTAAAATTCTACACCGATGAGAATTCGGCAAAATTAATATAAATATAAGATAATTTCAATACATGTATTATTCATCAAATACATATTTATTACTTTATTTATATACTACCATTAGAGTATTTTAGAATGAAATGTCAGACACTTACACTCTTGATTTTAGATTGACACATAATACATATAAAGTTTGAAATGTTTAAACAAATCATATAATTTAAGAAAAACAAAATTCAACTCGAAAAGTATTACATAAATTTTCTCAATATTGTATAAAAAAAATGTATAATTTTAGAAGATAAAAAATAGTTTTGTAATAAAAAATTTAATATTACATTATTAAGAATATTGAATGCTATCAACCATTTCTATGATGCAAATTAATGGTTAAGTGTGATCAACACAAATGATGAATTTTTCTTTTTTAGTATCATAATTAACATATTTAAAATTTTAAACTCGATATTAGGGAGTAAATTCAATTCACGTAGATTTTCATTGACTTGTTAGAACCTATTTTAATGATATTTCTTGTTTCTTGGACATTTCTATTTTTACTCGCTATCGGACCGTTATTGGACCATCCAATTTTTATTATCACACACGAAATGCCTATACCTCAACGTGAAGGGGATGTGTTAGAATAAATTATAATATATATGTGGGATATAAATCTCATTTTACAAATCTATTTTGTAGGGTTGAGTTAGGTTTAAATTCACTTTTTAATAACTTGCATTAGTGAGTTGCATGTGGACAATTAGAAAGAAAAATACATTGAACAGAACGAATTTTTGTTTATTGAAAATTGAGTAAAAAGTGCAATCTTATAGCACTATTGGAAATAAAGCTACACCTAGTTATAACTTAGGTAGTTTCAATAGTGGAGAAATGAGTAGGTCACGCGTTTTTGTAATGAAAATGGCTCTCACACTCCAAAATGTCACATACACATATAACATCACAAGAAAAAAAAAAGTATTTATCATATAATAAAAATAGACGGTAAAAATTACATTCAAAAAATTTGGTATTCAAATTTAGTGTATGCTAATTAAGATTAATTTATTTTACTTGTGAAGTCTTATAATATTAAAGTTCCTTTAATCGGATGATTTTGAAGAAGCCTAAATGGTGAAAATTAAAGTTAGAATATTAAAGTTTACAATTTTTCAAGTGTTTTGAATCCTTTATTTATTCGTGAGAAAATAAAATTTTAAAATTCACAACACATTGGCATTAATAATCTGAATACTGTGAATGTGGCTTTCTATGAATTATTATTCTATTAAAGTTGGTGTCTCTTGCGCCGACTCACTATCAGCACCACCTTAAACGAAATTGATAATTTTTGTGTAATATATTATTGCAATTATATTTTCAACCCTAAATCAATCATCACTCTTCCCATTTTATATATCTTCATTAAACCCATATATGCATTTACTCATTCATAAATCTTTTTGGGTAAGTTTAAATTAGTTGAATATAAAAGTATTATAAATATTGGGAAATTAACTTTAATTTTATAAGTTTAAATTGGTTGAATATAAAAGTATTATAAATATCGGGAAGTTAACTTTAATTTTATAAAGTTTAAATTGGTTGAATATAAAAGTATTATAAATATTGGGAAGTTAACTTTAATTTTATAAAATCGAGATGACGCTTGTATTAGATTATACCTTATAAATTAATTTTATCTTAGATATAACATTTTTAATTGGATGAGGTTAGGTTTGTTTTAATAATAAATAAATTTTATTAAATATCAAATAATGAAAAATATAATCATATGAATATGTTAAAAAAATGTGATCCACCATTTTTCTTTAATTGTTTTTTAAGAGATGTTATTGTGTAAATTAAAGAAAGTAAAATGTTATAATTTTTATTATTATTTGAAATTCGTATAAATAAATCTCATTCATGTTTTTCAACTAATAAATTTTAACTTATTAAAAAGAATATACTAGAAAGTATTCTTAACATTGTTCTGAAAACTATGCATAATTTTTGGAAAGTGTTGTTTGCTTAAAGTACAGCACATTTTATGCGGAAAAATAAATAATTAAAAAATCAAATATTGGACTTTAAACTTTATTCGTACTAGTTTATAAACTCAGATTGATTCATTAACTTAAACTCATATTAAGAAAGTCATATTAAAAGATAAATTATAAATTTAATTAGATTTCACAAAATTTATAAAGTAAATTTTGGATATATATATATATATATATATATATATATATATATATATATATATATATATATATATTTTTAAGAAAAATTTGGAACTTCTTAAAGCTAAAATCTAGATCAGGAGGATCTTTCACTTCTCCTTGAAAACTGAGAGTAATTGCTTTTTATATTCTCTTCCTTTAAGGCATCCCATGAGACTTCTCCTCAATCTGACATCATTAAACCAGACAGAACACTGACAATTCACCTTTTCATAATTATCTTCATCAAATCCTAAATTTATAATACCACCATGAAAACTGCTCCTTAGATCTCACAAGTTTTGCTTCCATTACAAACAACAGTGACCAAATTAACTATATCAGTAAAACAGAAATTAGCTACCTCGATACAAAGTGTGTTGTGTGCTTTTTACATCAACATTTGGTCATGACCGAAAAGGAAAAGCCATCTACTGTTTAAAGCTAAACTCTTTCGATATTTTCTCTTTCTTTTGCAGGACATGAACCTAGTCATATGTTCTATGCTGACAAAACAAAACAAATCACTTTTCTTTGTTCTTTTTTTAAGCATAGTTAAGAGAGACAGAGAAACAAAAAATGGAGAAAAGGTGTCAACTTTTTACAGCCATATGTACCATTAGCAATGGGAAAACGGTGAAAAGCAAATGAAACATTGATTAACACGAAAAAGTAGGTCATAACTCTGGCTGATGCATTAAATCATCTAGTGTATTACATATATGATCCAAACTGTGAACAGAAGAAAAGAGAAAAGAAGAATGATGGCAAGAAAGAGAGAGAGAGAGGTATGTGATGATGTTGTCCTTGGAAAGCAGGAGCAGCAGCAATTGGTATTCACAATATTTACTACATCAAAATTGCATATCTCATGCTGTCACTTACCATGAGATGGTTCATTTCAGAAACCTGTGAGAATTCCCCAGTTACCCAAACCCCATCAGAACCATTAACCTGAGGGTGAGAAACACATGAGAGTATTGATATTGGAGCTTGAAGAATGCTGCACACAAGCCCCCAACCATGTTGTCTTCTGCCCCTGTCATCTCCAAATAGCTCAACACCGTTTCCTGCTTCAAACATGCTCTCATCTGCCACTTTTGAACTCTTTCTTGTGTTCTGAAAGTTTCTTCTCACTGCTGCCAGAACACGCCACATCTTCTATTCCCTCTTGTTTACTTCACCTACCTATAACTTAGTATTATGTATGTATATATAGTTCTGAGCTAGTCAGAGTAAGACAGAATATTGGGGACTATGAACCCTGCAGAGAAAAACAAAGAGTAGTTGGAAGGGCCAACTCTTGTACAGGGCCTTTTAATAATGGTATTTAGGTGGTGGTGTTACCTAGTGCTTGTGTTTATCACAAAAGTGTCATTGCTGTGAAATGATTGGTAGATGATTTTATCTCTTAAACCTGCAGTGAGAACTTCAAATTCTCTGCTCTTTCTCTCTTTTCTATGCATTGAAAAAAAAATGTCTGTCAAAATAATCTTTTTATGCATTTGGGTTCTCAAAAATTCAGTCTTTAACTGTGCATAAAACACCCTATTCATCAAAAATGTTTATCTAGAAAAGTTCTGTCCAAAAAATACTACATTTAAGTACCATTTCTCTCCCATTAATCAAAGGTGGGGTCTGGTATGGCCAACTTGCCGACAAAGCTGCCTAATTTACAAAAAGTCTCTTGAAGAGTCTTTTTGCCATCAAACTTTGGGTTTACTTTTGCTGAGTTGTCGTGGTGCACCAGTTATAACACACTTCAGATTTTACCAATATACAAGAAGGAATTTTCATGGTATAGCTTTTTCCTTTACTATATAGAAGAAGGAATTTTAAGTGTATAGGTATATATTTGGACAGATCTGATAATGGGGTAGGAGATATCAATCATTGGGTTAGAAACCTCAACAGAGAATCTTAACCATGGATGGCTGATCTTTGTACATAGATTGACATGGCTTGTTTGTTAGAAGAGCAATTAATGAGAATAATGCAAAGTTTTTGGGTTCCCCACAAATCAAGAGTCAATATACCGGTGCCAAAATGTGATGCAGACCCATGTGGAGGGTATGTCAATGAGTACTATTCCTCCACTAGAGAAGCCTTATCGAGATAAAAATGCACACATGATTAACCTTGATCAGAAAGCAAACCCAGCAATTGGATTATCATTAAGCAAAATATGCAGTGTATTGTGCCTTCTTAGTTATCTAATGTTTGAAACTGGACTCGTTTTTTCCACTAATGCTGTGTGAGTCATGAGACTTTGACTGCTACAAACGAGAGCTATGATAAGTACTGTGCTAAAACTAAATCATGATTACTCGCACACACAACATCTAATCAAGCCATTCGTTCTTGTTTATTCTCTCATAGTTTACTCAATAGTTGGATTTGTAAAAAATGTGGACTTGCATGATCCACGATCGTATGCAACAAGTCAACTCATCACAACCATAATATACTAAAAAGCTCTCCTGCTAAAGTTGACACCACCACCAACCTTCCATTTATTTCATTCCTCTTAGCTTATTCCATTGACTTAGTTGCCTTCAACCCCTTCATCATTCACCAACCCTCGTTGCCTAACAGTACCACACTACATTCACCTAAACCTTCTTCCATTAGTGTATTTCAAACTATTTGACATAATGAAAACATAAACTCTCAATCAAAGTCTACGAGAAATGATTAATTCGTCTGGTTATCGGTCTTATGATTAATATTAATCAAAGTCTAAGAACATAAACTCTCGGTCGAAATATATAAGAAAAAGGATTGATAATTTTCAACGAGGAATTAAAGGATTAATGATTCGCCCTGTTGTAGATTCTACGGTAAACATTAATGTTTCAATCGCAAATTTGTTGAGTACTTCCCTTATTTAATCATTTATTATCTTAAGTATTATCTACTTTGAAAGACTAAAACTCTATCACCATTTATTTTTTTTAAATATTTCGAAGAATAAAAAATTATTTTAACTGTCTCATATTCTTAAACTATATAATATCATTAACGTAGTAGGAAGTGGTAATATTTATAAATAATATTGAATATAAGAATAAAATAGTTATAAAAGTATAAATTTTTATATTTTTTTTAATGAAAAAAGTAAAAAATAAATAAAAATAATATGAAATAAATGTAAAAAGTTTAGATATGTAAAAAAATATTTTTTAATATTCATAAGTCACATAAAAGATAGGTATTTAGATGAATGGATGTCATATGTCATGCATATATCTTTTCTTTTTAGGAAACTGCATCGAACAAATCCAATGTGTTGATAAAAGAAAATCATTTTATTAATTTTATGCAATTTTTCATTGTTGGTTATAATGGTTAGTGATTTTTTTTTTCCTTTAAGAACAAGTTAAAAATTTACAAGTTGCTCACGGAAGAACAACTCAACATGAAGTGCTTTTAGCGGCAAGTTGATCACATTAGGGAGCAACCAAGGATATTGCCATGTCATAGCACTGGTTCCTTGGATAAGCACCAGTTTTTTTTATTTATTTATTTATTATTATTATTATTATTATTGTAAAATTCGATATTTAAATTTGTGGGTCTCTTTCTTGGATAAAACCGAGATAACACCTTTCCTATTTTATTGCTACTTTTTATTAAAATTGGAGTTTTAAAATAAGTAACGTGGATTATTAATGCGTCATTTTTTTTGAAGTTATCTATTGAAAAATAATAAAAATAAGAAACAGAAACAAAACCCAAATCAATTAAATAATTATTGGATATACTAAGTTATTTTCAAATATAATAAAAATATTCTTCAAATAATATAATAATATCCTTCATTCTTTCGCACATTTTTTGTGACTTTTTTTTTCTCATAGAAGACACTAAGAATTTATTTCTTTTTGTCTCCCTCCTAAAATTCAGATTAATGTTCTTTCAAGTTAAATAATGAACTATTAGTGTATAAAGAAAAACAATTTTTTTTTCTTTTTCTTAATTAAGTCCACATGTGTCTAATAAATTGGTGACTCGCTTCACAATACCATACATAAACAAAAATAAAAATAAATCATAAATTATACTGAAATTTTAATACCATATTGTATGGTAAGAAATAAATGACATGAAATAGAATGCGATCCTTAAAATAATCAAAATTCTTAAAAGTCTTTCAATTTCTTACAATCTTTTGACTCAAACATAGGGATTTTCCTATTTTGCATTCCACAATTCCTTTCAACCAGATATTTGTCAAGTAGGAGTTCCATTTGCTATGTCAAACCAATACATAGGTTGATTTTTTAATCATAACAACTAGCCATGAAATTTTAGTGGATGTAATTGATTCGATACAATCCCATATTACTATTAACTTAAAAAAAAATATATACTATTTTTAAGAAAAAGGGTGATCATATAAATTCTTAAACAAAATTTACAAGGGAAGAAGAAGATATGTTCTTTGACAACCATGATTGAATGTTTTGAATGACTCAATTATAAGGGGTTGAGACAAAAGCTAACTGTTTTTGGATAAGAATCAAAACAACTATGATGAACATTATAATCATTTACGAGAGAAAGAAGTGATTGCACTAAAATGTTTTTCACAAAAGTTAAACACTAAGAATTCAAAAGTTTTTAAGGTGCTAATAAAACAAGCCGTCACAACAAAGAAAAATGACAATTCAAGAATAATGCCATAAACAATTCACGTCTCGTATTTTATCCACATCAATGGAAACTATTTAAGTTTGAACCCACAAAATAATTATGAAAGGTATTCTTAAATGAAAAAAGTATTGGTCTCATAACTTGAGTTATTTTTCCTGTGACTTCTCTAAAAGAGTATTCGACAATTAGTGACAACAGAAATTACCAACAGTATGATGAACCTTCGTTGATATCTTCTCATCAGTCCACTTTGAATTGTTTTTTATTTTCATAACATAGTTCGTTATTAGAAAATTATCAACCGAGTAAATGATGAAATAAAAGTTTTCAAGTTAAAATACATTTATAAAATTACTTTTAATTATATATAAGATAAGTTTATGATATTAAAATTAGACCTTACAATAATTGATTTATAAATTAAATTAAACATACATTTATTTACTAAAATATTCAAAGACTATTTTAATTGAGTTTTAATCACTTTTAGACCTAAATATAGTATAAAGAACTAATACTATTTTTCGTCCAAAATTTTAAATTAATTAATTTATAAGTCTTTAATTTTATAAGGTGTTTAATCTTATTTCTTTTTAATATAACTTAGTTTTGATTTTCAATAAACATATTATATTTAATGATCGTCCGGTCAACTACAGATCAGATGATCAATCGTCGAACACTTTCATAAACTATCATCATGATCGAACAATTATGGAGACAGATTGAACGGTCAACTAACAATGATATTAACTTTAATAGTGAACAACTTAAAGTAACAAATGACTACCACAAATTGAGTTTGGATTAAGTTGTAATTAGGTCATTACTAATTAAAGATACATTCTCAAATCTATAAATATAAGTTTGAAGTAAGAAAATAAATGATTACATTTACTTTACCATTAATATCTAAATTATGAAACAATAAACTAACTTTCATGACATCTTTTACAAATACTCTCAGAACAAAAATGGACAAAAGACTACCAAAAAAACTTAGAATAAAAAATAATATTTGAATCTTTAGAACGGTTACCTAGACATGAGAGTTGATATCAACCTTTTATCCGAAATATGTATAATATAAAAATACAAACATTAATATTTATTATAAAATTATTCAAATTTGTAATAAGAAGTTGATGTGCTCCATTCGATCATTGTCTTGAGACCACTAAGTTTATATATTTAAATTTGTGTAAAATGTATGAGTTTATGCACGTTACTTCTCTCCTCCACTAGTTTCAACATATTTTAACATAACTTTATGTATTGATATGGTTTAACATTAAGCCATATTATTCTAGAGGAATCGAGTAGAGAAAAGTGTGGTTGACCCGGAAAATGATAGATTATACAATATTAATGATTAAATTAAAATATATTTTGTGGCAACATTATCACCACAGCTGGGGAAATAGCATAGTTTTTGTAGGCAAGAAAGTGAAATAACTTTATGAAATAAAATATTAAAGATTTATCTACGTTATCTTCTTTCTTCCACTGCCCATGTGACTTTATAGGATTGCACTCAATTCATAGTGCATTATTTTAGTCTTTCAACTTTTTCAATTATGTTTTACTTTAAACTCATGAATACAGACAACAATCATTGTTTTTCTTCCATTATCTTTTTTGCAAATTAAATTAGTGTGACATACACACACATATATATATATATATATATAATCACCTTAAAAACAAATGGGAATTCAATTTCAGTCAAAGTCAACTATCTTCCCTAAACACAATAGTTGGAATATTCATATCATGAATTGTATTGGTGGTTTAGACTTTAAAACAAACCATCTTACAGAAATGGGAAGTAAAACAATAATAAAAATATTATTTTTTAAAAATGGGAAATCTTGAAGTGTTTGTCTAAAAGGTGGTTTAAAAGTACTACTTGGTCATATTTGAGTTTTATATTGGAAAATTAAAATGTTGGATTATTTTCATATAAGAGAAAAACGTTTTTAATTAAGCATTTTACAATTTAAACATTATCAGAGTTTTTATTTTATTTTTTATTTATACATAATAATTTATTATATTCAAAGATTGATTATCATACATAATTTTATTTATTCGTTATAATGTTGCTATAAACAATAGGATAAAATGTGTTTTGCCTGCAAAATTTCAAATATGCTAAAATATGTCCTTAAAAAAATATTCACATTGTTTTAACCACCCTAAAACTTAAATATATCTTTAAATTTTTAGTAATATGATAAGTTTTTTTTACTAATACGTGAAATCTATAATTAAAAGTTATTTTGATTATATGTATTGTTAGAAGTTAACTTTAAGCCTAACTCAACCCCACATTGTAAGGTGAAGTTTGCACCTCACTTATATATTATAATTTGGCTTTATTTTTAGTCGACGTGGGACTTCCAACATACCCCTTCATGCCGAGGTATAGACATCTCGTTCGTGATAGTAGAAATTGAGTGATCCGATAATGGTCTGATAGCAGGTGGAATAGAAGAATAGAATGCTCACTTAAAACTCGCTAGGATAGGCTTTATGCCATGATAACATGTTAGAAGTGAAGTTTAAGCCTAATTCAATCTCACAAAAATGTATAAGTAACGTTATATATGTTAATGTAGTTATTCTGTTAAGTTTTTCAACTATCGAAAAATTAAATCTAATTATATTATTATATATATTGTTTTTTTTTCTGTATAGGTTATAGGTAGGTATATTACATAACTTTTGCATAGTTGAACCAAACATTATGATCATCACGTTTATTCTTTTACCTTGGGATCTCACTGTTTTTTTTTTTTTAATTTAAAAAATAATGAGTATACTACTTGAAGCAACTTTATAAAATTTATAATCCATTATTATATTAATTTGTCATCATTATTGAATAAAAATGTATAATATATTAATTAAGGTAAATATGATTGGTATTCTTGTTGTAGATTAACTCTCAGAATTGATTTATTGAAATTAATTTATAAAACTACTATATATACATATAATTAACAAATTTTCAGAAAAATCAAATTAGTAAACTTTCACAATATAAATATAAATATGAAGAAAAAAATATTGATAGTTTAATCAACATTTATATAGGTGGCATGTAGTAAAGTCTAAATTCATTACTAATTATTTTGTAGTATTCTTTTAATATACATCTAAAACACATTGATTTTCATAATTTATAAAAAATAATGTATTTTAAAATATCAAAATCAATATAAGTTTATTCTTTCGTATCCATTTTTTGTCATTATTTATTATTATTAAGTTCCTCTTTTTTTTCTTACTTCCTTCTATGTTTTTTCTTTATTTATTTTGTTAGGTTTGTACTTTGAAAATTTTTATGTGCAATTGTAATTTGTTTTAATTCTTTTTATAATACCAAAAAATTAACGTTTTTTTTTATGTTATTTAGTATGGTTGTATGTTATTTACAAATATGTGACATTGTTTTGTGTATCATATATATGATCTAATAATTGATAAAAGAAATGTTTGTAGTGGGTTGGTGGGTGATAATGAAATTTGTGGTGATGATGGAGAAGGTGGTCAAATCAATGGAGGAAAAGATGAACAATAAGTAACCAAAACTTTAATATAGATTATAAATGACAATAGTGTGTATCTTATATTCTAAAAATTCTTAATATGATTGATGTTGGACAAATGAAGTTTTTCTCTTTTGTAATTTGTTTAAATGTGGACAAAATATTCTCTTACATAACTACTATCACCATTAGAATCCGACCAAGTCATTTTTTTTACCAATTATTGATTAACAATTAAATTTTTACAAATAGTAATCTACTTGCTAAATGAATATGTCATTGAGTATTCGAATTGTTCTAATGAGAATTTTTTATATTAGTTAAATAAGGATGTGAATATAAATAATATATATATATTTTTTAAATTAGATATTGAAACATGATGAATATGTATATATTTGTTTTGTCTTCATTTTTATATTTTTTTAAATAATAAAATATTTTAAATTTATTAAGTAATTTTACAATAGATATATTAATCTTTTAGTTTTGTAACTTATTTATAATAAACATATTTAATCTATTTTACAATTATTTCACATTTATTTAATTGTTACTTGATAATGTCATACTTTTTTATTGTAACTTTTATTCTATTTATACAAAAATATTGAATTAATGTTTGGAATAGTAAAAGGGCAAATAAAATGTAAAAAGATATTAATATACTTATTTTTCTAATAAGACGAATATGAGATAAAAATTTGTATCCGTTGAATATGAGGATGAATTTTTACTAAAGTAAAATGTGGATGAGACAATCAAACTCTTAATAATTTTATCACATTCATCTTTAATAAACTTAAACATCCATTACTTTATTGAGTGATGTGGGTATATGTAAGGATTGATAGATTATTTTGTACTCTTGATGCACTCTTACAAATTCTACAATAAAAAAAAAAACAATACATATTTATATAAAAAAAATTATTTAAATTTAATGATAAGTAAAATGAAGAAATAATATTATGGATTAGTTTTACATAATAAGATTCACTTTTAGGACAAATATCAAGTTTATAGAAAGAAATGTAATGTGATTTATCTAAGTGGTTGGTTGTAAAGTCTGCTCATTACTAACATAATAATTTAAGGACTTTAAGGACTTGTTAACATTATGAGATAACAAGGCAACTAATGAGAAGACTATAATAATTATATACATGTATAATGTATCATTTAATTTAATAACTAATGTATTAAAAAAAAACAAGATATTACTTATAAAATAAGTAAAATAAAATAAGAAGTTTCACTTGTTTAGATGTTAAAAAAAGACAAAACTTACACGTCACAAATATGATGATATCTTAACGATGATTTAATATTCAAAATTTATATCTAGAAAACATGAGAATAATTTAGTACAGTAACTTTGGTAGCAAATTGGATAAGATTATAAAATAAAAATGTAATTGCGATCTATCTATTGCCATTACATATTAAAAAATGGAAAGAAAATAATTTAGGAAATTGAGAATAGGGTATAGATATCTTCATACAAATCATGTTATTAATATTTCTTTAATGCATATTTAATATTTAAAAATAAACTATTAAAAATATTTGATGTTATTATAATTATTTAAAGTATCACTATAATGTTAAAAATGTATACACAACTTCTATACAACCAAGAGATACTAAAAAAAACAAAGAACAATCAAGTTCTTCAAAAAGACTAAATACAACTAGATCACTTGGAACTAAAATGCTACATTATTTATAGTGATCATTGCAAAGGAAAGAAACAAATACAAAACAACCTAAAAGAAGGGTAAGCTAATATGCAAAAGGAGTATTCATAAAATAGACATAGAGATGTTATTACACATAACTCATTCGTAACAACAATTATATCTCATATAAAGCCTGATGCTAGACTCAATGATATGATTTGGATATATTGACATCAGACTCTAGTGAGTTATGCAGTTGTGGTCTACTGCTCTTTAGAGCCATTGTCAATGAGTTTCACTCTAACACACAAGGTTAATCCGTTAACATCTTTGTCCAAGGTAAAGTCCCTAGATTATGACCTCTTACTCCTCTCATCGCATATCCCACCCTTCTCTACTTGAGATTGGATGATTATTAGAACGTATGATAACTCTCAATATTGAATCCATATATCAATACATACACTAAAGACATGTCACCATAGAATCTCCCCATGAAATCCTAGAATTACGCCAAACATGTACAATGCTCATATCCATTAACCAATTCATCATCATCATTCATACATCATTACTCCCATACATATTTATTCATAAATTTATCAACCATTTTCAGATAAACCTTATAAACATACTACCATTTTTAACATTCACAATATCACACATTAAAAGTACCATAATAGAACATATAAGAAAATAAGTTAGGCTCTTTAATTTTGCTCAGTGAGAATATATAGTCGTTGAACGAGTAGAACCTAAAAGCCCACTCGCTCAGCGACCATATAACTCGCCCAATGAATTCGTTATTGTAACACAGATTTAAATTCTCTCAAAAGTCACCAACGAGTCTTGTCTCGCCCAGTCACTACCAAGTAAGTGAGCTTTCTGACTTTGTCTTGACCTAAGGAATATATTCTTGCTCAACGACCACCAAGTCAGTAGCTCTCTGACTTTGACTTCACCTAGCGAGTATATTCTCGCTTAGTGACAATTAAGTCAGTAGCTCTCTGACTTTGACTTCACCTAGCGGGTATATTCTTGCTTAGTGACCATTAAGTTAGTAGCTCACTGACTTTGGCTTTGCCCAATGAGTATATTTTCGTTTAACAACTATTTGACTTTACCTAGCGAGTATATTCTTACCCAACAAGTCTACATAATTTTGTAAAACATAATTTTGTAGATTTATGCCATCCGAGTCTTGTCAAACAGTTCAACAACTATTACATATGTCAAAAACATAGTAAATTTCAAATTATACTACCTTCACTAATTCAAACAACATCATTTGTAATATGAATCAAGCAACATTCATAATTTCATCATACAATTCAACACCTTATCCTCAATCACACGACTCAATCAACGTACAAACATACAATTAACAAAAGAATCCTAAATCCCTTCAAGCTCACATGATGTTCTATTTGTACTTGGAACAACATAAAAACAATCATGACATATCATTAGAACCATTGGTCAACAAAAACTCGTATAAAAGACTCAAACACCACATGCAAATCAAGATAATTGCATGCACAATAAGAACATATAGACCAAGAAAAGAGGCAAAAAACCAACTTCCTTTATTAGAAAACTGATCGAACAAAATTGAAAAATTTGCCGTAATGGTCACTTGAGCGTCTCCAATATTTAAATAAATGAACATAAGGTGAAAAAATCTATAGAAAACTAAGAAGATCTAAAAGAAAGATTTTTAGAAAAAATATTGTTTTTAAATAATAAAACTCATTTATAAAGACTCTATTTACAATTTAAATTTTTAATATTAAAATTATAAAATCTCACTAATTTAAAATGCACGGTTATTTTTAAAATATAATTTTTCACATTCTTACTATCAATGCCAACTTGTATCATATGATTTACTAAATGACAACTAACTATCGATCATTGACTAATCCTTGGAAATTATTCTATAATTCTTAACAGGATTACCCATATTTTAATTCTTCATTTGATCTTAAGATTAATAATACAAGTTGTGACATCCCAAAAATACAGCCATAAACTATATATTAGAATAATCTCATTAATAATAATACAGTACAGTTTTTCAACTAAAATAACGAACGCGCAAGGACGAACGTCCTTGTAATAGAGTTACAAAATTTTAGGTCGAACTTAAATAAAACCTGACCGAACGGTTTACACAAAAAAAATACCGAACGATCGAACATAACCAAAAGGAAAGATAAGGTGGTCGAACGACCACTCCAACGAACACCTACACTACTAGCCGAACGTCTCACTGTTCGGTCTTCACCTCAACTTCTACCAGATTCTTCTCTTTCCAGCGCATCTTCCAGTCGTTCGTCTCCTTCTGCTCACATCCACACGGATGATCTTCGCAATGACAAGACGGACGTACAAGGACGAGACAACACAAGAAAAAAACACAGGGTAAGCTTATGTAATTTAATTCATATATCGACATATAAGGTAAACATTTCCACACACACAAGATTAATTCAACATTTATAACCATACGAAAACTATGACTAGACTGACCGTCCGGACTGTATGAATCTGTGTAACTACAGGCGTTCGTGCACCCGGGTGATGTAGTAACTGTAATTCTCATCAGCTGCCACCCGAGGTTAGCCCTATCAGTCCAAAGTACCCGTAAGGACTAGGACCTCCTGTCGTTCCCACACATGACCTACCCTCCTCTACGTGAGGATGAGTACTCACGGAACATCAGGATGAACTGCCATCAGTAGCATAACCCCAGTCATACTTTACCAATTCCAACATTCAATACATGAGTCATTCCTCCCCGGAACGCTCGTTCAAAAGTCACAACGTTCTTTCCATCTCATGTACTTTTCATCATTTATCATTCATCATTGTACATTCATTTTTTATCATCAATTTGAAGACCAACAAATAACGAACGTTCTGTCCCCACCAAGAACGAGGACGAACACTGAGGACGGGATCAAAAGACGCTCATCCTATATCAGAATACGAACGACAGAGTTACGTTTAATTTTGGGAATAACCGAGTAATGTCCTGTTTCCTTGGACGAACGTTATGTACCATGGGAATCAGTTGAATGAACTGACCCTCGTGAATTCAAACCAATATTCCAAGAATAAATTAAGTGTGAAGGCTCTAGGCCGAATACATCGAATGTAGACATCTCAAGGTCTTAACGGACCATATTTAGAATAGTTGTCATAATGAAATCAACTGCCAGTCGATGACCGAACGTGGTAAAGGAAAGTTTCTTCTGAAGTGGACGTACGCTATTTCATTAGAGTAAGTACGAGCGCTCAGTATAAGACCGAGCACCACTTAGAGCGAGCGCTAGGTGTAAGACCGAGCACTTATCCATACGAGCGCTTGGTATAAGACCGAGCACTACTCAATACGAGCGCTTGGTATAAGACCGAGCACCAATAATCTTAAATAATAACTGTTGAAGTAACGTTTACGAACGGTGAAATATACTATTACATACATATATAAAAGAATGGAGTTTATCAAAGAATACCCAGATACGACCGTTGCTTGGCCGAACGCTCAAACATGGTATTTTAACACGAGGACGCTCGTCCTCATCTAGGGTTCGGTCCAAAGGAAGACTTTCATTTTAACTAGGTTACACGGGAAAACCGAACGGTCAAAGACCGTTCAACACGAACGTACATTATCACGGGAAACTCTTTTTCAATCCATTTACATTCCAGTTCATTTCTCATCATACAATCTCATAGTTTCATGCGTTCATATCAACATCAACTTCCACATTTCATACAATCCATATCATGTAAATTCATGTATTTCATTTCAACCAATCAACAAACGTTCATACCATTTACTAACATCAACATCATGCATTATACTCATGCAGTCAAATAACGAATGTTCATACAAAACACAATCAAACGAATTAAATCAAATAAGCTTCCCTTACCCGGATTCGTGACTGAAACGTACTAACGTATGTTCTTGGTTCGTCCACTACCACTTCTATCCTCAAGGTCACTCAACTCTTGCAAACTAAAAACAAGTTACATAATCAAGATTTGATTCAGACAAAGTGAATGCATGCAACCAGGTTTGGTTTTGCATGAAACCCATGAACGAACAACTAAAGGAAAAACTTACCCGCTTCAAACTTGAACTTGTTCGGTTTAATGGAAAGCTTAGGACGCCTGGATCAATTCTACGGTTTCTGAAAGTCGATCGGAGAAGAGAGTAGTGAGTGTTTTCTGAGAGAAGATGTAGAGGAGGTAGAGAAAAGGAGGAGAAAAAGGGGATTCTTCAGAATTCTGGAAAGAGGGTGCATGCAGAGAGTGGAGTAGATTTTTCTGAAAATTCAAGTTTTGCTCCACATTCGAGAACAAACGTCCCCTCTTCAGCCGACACCTGTTTTCTACTAACTGGTTTCCGACTCCCCTCATCATGACACCTGGCGTCCGTTGTTGAAGTGTCGCGCTCTCAGAGTGACACGCAAACTGCACTGCGCTCCTCACTCCAGACTCCATGCAGCGTGACACCTGGCGTCCGTTGGTGAAGTGTCTCGCTCTGCGGTCGCCACGTACGTTGTTGAGGTGTCTCGTTCTCCAGCTACCACGCGTACTCCAGCGTACGTTATTTTCCAGGGTCTTACATTAGTTGTTCTTGGAAAATTTATTCATGAATCTAATCTCAAATATTTCACGTTTTTACCATACAACATGAAATTAACCTTTTAAATACTAAAATATATATTCAGTCTTCATGTTAACTTTATATTGATGAATTTAGTTAATATAATAACTGAAATTAAAGATAAAGTATAATTTAACATCAATACAAATAGCTCCAAACTAAAAAAAGATCCAAATTTTTATTTGGTGGATCAAATTAGATATGAAATTTAAAATGTAGCACCTAGAGGATCTCGAGAGTTCAATATTAATTTTATATATGAAATATAACAATGGTCTGTACAGTATTTGTATTTTCGTATTCTTTATTAATAAACTATCAATAAAAGCATAAGCACTTGATTTTAATATTTGATCATTTTTAGTGTCTATGACCAATCGTAAGAGTGAATTAAACTCTTATTTAAATAAATGGTAAAAATACAGTAGTAAAATAATGATATATTGTCCTCTTTTTAAAACATGAAATAAGAAGGTATAATATTTTGAAGTTCAGTTTTACTATCAAGACTTTTAATCTTCTAAAGGTCATCAATTAATTGCCATTATTTAAAAATTTATTAAAAATAAAATAAAATAAAAGATATAAAGCATAAAAAGACAACACTACACTTCTAAAATATAATCACACTATCTTCTAAACATGATAATATACGTTGTTTGTTATTCTATCTTTTCAAAATATTTTCCTTGCTTTAATAAAATAATTGTAAATAATTCAGTGAAATATTTTTTTTATATAAAAAAAACAATTTTAGGACTGAAAAATAACCTCTTATTTTGGAAAATTGAAAATAGTAGGTTTTCTTAAATGACTTTTAAATTATCACATTAAAGAGTTTATAAATTATTTTTAGAAATAAAAAGATTTTTATATTATCATTTAATTGTTTTTTTTCCACAATTAGTTTTTTTTTCTTTAGTACCTATTTTAAAAAATGTAGTGGTCTCATTATAATTTGCACCAATCGAGTTAACTCGGTGATGTGGTAATACCTTCTTCTTCTTCTTATTATTATTTTATAATTAAAAGAACAAAGATTAATTTACAAATACAAAATATTTTTATAATAAAATGTTATACTACTTTGATAAATATGTATAATAGATCACTAAACAGTATTGATTTTTTTTAAATCAAATCTCACATAACGTGAGATTGATATTGATATAAATAGAGTAAAATACATAAAAAGATATGTATCAAATATTACAATTGTAATTTTTCTAGTCTAAAAACTTATATATATTATAATCAAACTAATAATACTTACAGTTAAGTCATACTAATATATATTATTTGATTCTTTTATTAAATGGAAAATAGACTTGAACAATAAAATCAAAATTAAAGATATATTCTTCTGAAAATTACTTATATCTTTACAACTCCTATATCAGAATTTTATCTTTACAGGCTTTATTATTTGATTTGTGGGTAATTTTCGGGAAATTTCGCGCGCGAGAAACCCTAAGCGGAACCCTGATTCATTCGATTCGCTGTTGAATCCGAATTTGGAACTTGGAAGATTAGGGAGCAATGGCTATTGCAGCTCCAGGGCAATTGAACGTTAATGAATCGCCCACTTGTGGATCCAGAAGTGTCGATTGCTTCGAGAAACTGGAGCAAATTGGCGAAGGCACATATGGGTTAGTTTTCAATTTCTGTACTGCTTAAGCTTTACATTATTTTTGGGTTGTCTTTTTTAATATGGAAGTTGAAAATGTATGTTCTCAATTATAACAAAGCGTGTTTACTATGCAACACTCTATTGGAACAATCCCATATATTTTGTTAAGCTAGGCTGAAATTCAAAGCAACTTAAACCTGAACATTTAGGGGTCTTGATCTTGAGCACCTATCTCTTATCAATCAGAGCATTTTAGAGTGAAGAAATCGTTATAGTTATTTATTGGTGGGTGCTTTGGGGTTTAATTGTTATATATCCTTTTTTTTTAAATTTATTTATTGGTTCCATGTTTTAAAATTGTGATCACCGTTTCAGTTTTGTTGGCAATCCTTGATGTTGTGTGAAATTGTGAAAAAATGTGGCTGATGGGACCGCATTTCAGTTGCAATGTGGTTGCAAGGACCCTATAACCGTGATGTTTGTGGCTACGATCACGGTTACAGAAGCTTTTGTTAAAACCTCGATCTATTTTCTATGGTTTAGTTGGCTATTACTCTTGTGCAATTTGTTTTCTTATGTTCCCTTGCTCTCTTTCTCTGTGCAGTAGATTTTTTCGCCGCATTAATTTCTTCTATGGAGATAGCTTCCAACTTCATCACGCATAAAATGTCATCTAGTTGTAGCATTGTTCACATCAATGTCATCCGCTTCCTTTCTGATGCATTCTGAAGTGAATTGATATACCTTCATACATTTATGCTTGCAGTCAGGTTTACATGGCTAAAGAGATCAAAACTGGTGAAATTGTTGCTCTGAAGAAAATACGTATGGACAATGAGAGAGAGGGGGTATATCTTTGATTAAAAAAATTCATAATTTATCACATTCCATTCAGTGGACCTAAATCAGAAGTTACAGCACGTTCTGTTGGTACAAATTTTCCTCTGAACTGTGTTGTTAATTTTGCCATTGCAGTTTCCTATAACTGCTATACGAGAAATCAAAATTCTTAAGAAACTACATCATGAAAATGTGATCAAGCTGAAAGAAATTGTGACTTCTCCAGGTACCCTTTTTCAAGATCTAAATTAGCTTCACTATCAAATTTAGACGACTTAGGATTTAAAAGTTTGTTTTATTTATACATCTAGAATGTTATTTTTTTTCTTTCAGGTCCTGAGAAAGATGAACAGGGGAGGCCAGGCAAGTCATTCATTCTTGTATGAGCCCGACTGCTGGGCAGTATCATTACTATGCTTTGTAGTTCTAGTGTGTGAATATTTCCATCAATTTGCTTTGGGGTTAGCATACTAACCCTAGTTTGTCCGCTTTTTATTCTTGTTTTTGGGATTGCAGATGGTAACAAATATAGAGGTGGCATCTATATGGTCTTTGAATACATGGACCATGATTTAACAGGCCTTGCTGACCGACCTGGGATGAGATTTACAGTTCCCCAAATTAAGGTATTACTGTTAATACCAAGTTTTATTTCATATATTAATAGTTGCTTGTTTTATTGTTATCTGAATGGTGTTTCACTTCCTTTCGTAAGTGTTACATGAGACAACTGTTGACGGGGCTTCACTATTGTCATGTAAATCAAGTACTCCATCGTGATATCAAAGGTCTGTATATTGAAAAGATTGTTTTAGTTTAGGATGTAAAATTTTATTATTCTTATTTTATGTATTTTTTTTCTGTTGCAGGCTCAAATCTTCTTATAGACAACGAGGGAAACCTTAAGCTTGCAGATTTTGGACTAGCACGATCGTTTTCTAATGACCAAAATGCTAATCTTACAAATCGTGTCATTACATTATGGTACAGGTAATTACCAAAATGCTGATAAAAACGTTATGGTATAGGTAATTAATGTCATCTTTTGTCATGAGTTATGATTGGACGAGGGATATTTTGAGTGTTTTTTTATATATGTAGACCTCCTGAGTTGCTGCTTGGGACAACAAAGTATGGGCCTGCTGTAGATATGTGGTCAGTTGGGTGCATTTTTGCTGAGCTTCTTCAAGGGAAGCCTATCTTTCCTGGAAAAGATGAGGTTAGTAATATTCTATATATGATAAGTTGAGAGAAATTAGAAGCTAAATTGATGACTGATTGATGTGATATTGAGTGCAACGGACTAGTTATGGTTTTGTCTTGTATTATTATCAGCGAGCTTATGCATAAATGGTATCAAGAAGAGATTCTTTACATTGTAGCTCATCATATTCAGTGTCTTGATACTTGCCACAAGCATAAACTACCTTTCTGTTTCATTAAAATAAATTTTTATTTATTTTGTTTGATTTTAAATATAAGCATTTCTCTGAAAGTTAATTTTAGGTTAAATTAAAAATAAAAAATTTAGTCCTCACCTGTGACTCCAGTTTTTTTTGTAGTCCCGTAATTAAAAAGTTAGTCTTCACTTGTGACACCAGTTTTCGTTGTAGTCCCTGCATGTAAAAACTCGACATATTGTTCTACATTCCATACAGTAATTGGTCTCTGCAGTTTGCTAAAGTTAGTACAAGTGTTAGATATATTTTTTTTTTATTGAGGGACAACAACAGAAAAATTTCGTGTGTCAGGTGTAGATATCAATATTTAGAATTTTTTTTCTCATGTAGGGATGAAAACAAAGTGTATTTTTTGTATAAGAATTAAAACTAAATAAAGTATCTAATATAGATTACAAATTTACTACCAATTAAATATCAGGGTTTCATTTGTAAATATTTTTCATGTAGGGACTCAAATGTAGAGTGTTTCCCTGCAGAAACTGAAATGGACAAGTGTTAGGACTTGAGTCTAAATTTTTATTTTAAAGGTGATTTATATTTTTATCATCAAGAAAAGATGAAATGCTAATGATGATGTTTGTGTACATTGCTGGATCTCTAACCTGCCCAATACTTTGGAAATTTAGTCATTACGTTGCATTACACTCCTGATCTTTTTTTTTTAAATACATGACATTACTGTATATCCTCGTGATAAATTTTTTCCAGCTTAAATGTAATGCCGGCTTTGTTTGTAACCATTGTAGCCAGAACAATTAAATAAAATATATGAGCTGTGTGGAGCACCAACTGAAATCAACTGGCCTGGGGTTTCTAAGATACCTTATTATAATAAATTTATGCCAACAAGGCCAATGAAAAGACGTTTGAGGGAAGTTTTCCGGCAGTAAGTATCAAAATATACATGCTTTTCTATCCACCAGAAAAGCTAACCTGTATTTCATTTCCTGGGATTTTTTTTTATATATTTAAATAGCTTGTTTCCCTATGACTTACAGTTTTGATCATCATGCTCTGGAGTTGTTGGAGAAGATGTTGACACTTGATCCAGCACAGGTATCATTTCTTCACTTATAAGTCTGATTTATTAATTGTTAAATAATCTTGAATTTTTATTTTACAGGGTTCAAATGCCTGTTTTTCGTAGTTTTATTTTTTATCGCTCCATCTATTTTATTATGACATGGTTAACTGTATCTACAATAGCTGGCTTGTTTTATTATATCATGGATGTTGACAAAAATCTCAGTAAACTTAAGAGAAAAGTGCTATGCGTCTGGTTTTTCCTTTGTGAAAAACGGAAAAACATCAATGGCAGTGCTTGCTGGTTCAGACGAATTCTGTAAAGTAATTATATATGTGCTGTAATTGATAAATATGAAGTTGTGTTGGCGTAACCTGAAAATTTTTTGTAACCAAAAAATCTAAGCGAAGTAATTATTTTCCACTTGTTTACGTGATTTTATGACGATTAATTATTTTGTGTTTGTCGATTTGATTTCTTCAGAGAATTACTGCGAAAGATGCACTTGATGCTGAGTATTTCTGGACAGATCCATTACCATGTGACCCCAAGAGGTAAGAACTTCCATGTATTTTAGTTACTTATTTTCAGAATGCCACTTTTTGCGTGAAAATATGTCTTCTTAATAGGAATAAATATCTTCTCATTCACTCCTTTTCCTTTCCTTTTTACTTTATTGTTTCTACTCGACTAATCGTTTTCTGGTCGATACTTTTCAACTTCCTACTCTTATGTACGGCTTAGTTTGCCCAAGTACGAGTCATCGCATGAGTTTCAGACAAAGAAAAAGCGCCAACAGCAACGGCAAAATGAAGAAATGGCTAAGCGTCAGAAAATGCAGCACCCACAGCAGCACAGTCGTCTTCCCCCCATTCAGCAGCCCGGACAACATGGTCAAATGCGGTCAGGACCAAACCAACAGATTCATGGCTCTCAACCCCCAGTTGCTGCAGGACCCACTCATCATTATGGGAAACCTAGAGGTCCATCTGGTGGACCAGGAAGATATCCTCCCAATGGGAACCAAGGCGGAGGATACAATCACCCAAATCGAGGAGGTCAAGGTGGTGGTTATGGCACTGGACCTTATCCTCCTCAAGGGCGGGGGGCACCTTATGGGTCCAATAACATGCCTGGTGGCGGTCCTCGCGGTGGCGGTGGTGGTGGCAGTGGGTATGGAGTTGGAGCTCCAAATTATCCCCAACAAGGTGGTCCATATGGGGGTTCAGCAGCTGGTCGTGGCTCGAACATGATGGGTGGAAACCGCAATCAACAACAGTATGGTTGGCAGCAGTAAATATACTTTCTTACGATGATCAATATTAGCACTATGATTTGGCAATACCCTGATAAATTTGAGACAGATCTGACTATTAATGGATCAAGCTATTTAGAAGAAGATATGAGATCTGACGTCTATGTTTTGTATATTATTGAGATATACTATTCTCATTAAGTACCTGGAAACCTTTGTGATGTGTGCATGCACCTTCAGTAATGTTTGGTGCTCCTAATCATAAGGGCTCCACAAAAGAAGAGTGAACCTCCGATTTTTTAGTTTTTTTTTTCTCTATACTCATTGAATCCTGTGCATTATGTATGGATGATAGCAGCATACTTCAAAATGTGTTATAAGCAGCTGCTTACTGATTCTTTTCAGGATACTTGTACAACTTTTTGTTAGTTTTATACTTTAGTATGACAGGCACGATATGTAGTAATAAATAAATAAATAGGCTCAATATGGATGGTTATGGTGGGGTAGGGAACTGAAATTAATGAATTACGATAGATTGTGGAAGAAGTAAACAAATTTCAAAGGAGGCAGAAGTGGGGAAGAATGGAGCCTGTGGAATTCTGTCATTTGTTTTTCTATTGTTCCATCATGCAAGGAGCTACTTTCTACTTTCTAATTAGTGCCATTATTTGATTTTATTTTCTTGAATGACAGCTTTGTAACAGAGGTTTACTCCACTGATATAATTCTAATACAGTATCAAAATTACTTAGTACATTCTGCTTTATATCTTATTTCCTATTATAATGTCGAAGCACATTTAAAACATTAGAAAAATTAACAACCCACTTATAAAAAAATAAAATTGATTCTTTTTTATTAATTTTTAAACTGCACCCAGGCACCCACCCACTGAAGAATGCACTAGGTTCAAATGTTCTTATTTTTAATCGTGGATAATTGGAATTCGTAGTGTCACATGTTATACTTTCTACAATCGTTCCAACCTAAAGTTATTGTTGATACTTACAAAGCATCCATATACTAAATTTTCTTTTTCATATTAACCTTACATTAGTTGGTTATTTTGAATGCCGAAATAATTAAAACAAATGCAAATAAATTTAGACTTCTTTTCGTTGCTATGAAAAGTATTTTTCTAAACAATCCAAAAAAATTGATTATCTTAAAATAATTTTTTTATATAACATATATAAGTGCAAAAACTCATTATATATAATTGATTACATCAACAGCGCTATATATTACAGTGTAATATGATTTGCAATACCTCTCTAATATATTATTTAATTAATACCCTCTTTTTGAAGTTTTTTATTACTCCTTAACCACTACTCTAAGGACATTAATTACGAAGAGTCAGCGTAGATGCTACCAAATTTATATTGCATGTAAATTGTGTGAATATAGAGTTTGTCTGGTTAATTCAATTTTTACAAAAATTAGAAGACTAATAAACCTAAAAGAACACGTGAATTAAGAAATCATTGTTATAGTAAAATTTGTTTTATATTAATTTATTTAAAAAATAGATTTTACCTAATCTTAATATTTACAAAAAAAAATAAAATTCTATTCTTCCTTTATACTTTTTCTCTCCTAAAAGTGTTTCTAACAAATTTTATTCAAACTTACTACTATTTGCACCAAAAATTGAAAGAACAAAACACTGGTTGGGATGCAGAAGCATTATTAGCAGAGAGAGAAAAACAGCTCATAGTCTGTTATTATTTGTAGCTGATTTTTGGGAATGACTAGAATGCTTTGTTGTATGATTCTCAGTTCCAGATTTTGGGGTTCTTGGGAATGAATTTGAGGAATTTAGTGCTTCCAATTCTGCTAGCACATTCACCATAGTTGGTCTGTTTTTTGGATCTGTATTTAGACACCGTAGTGCAAGTATTGCTGCTGCCTGTGCTCCTCTCTTGGAGTATTGACCACCTAACCTTGTGTCCATGATTCTCCAAATTCTTCTGCTATCACTCAGGAATGGCCTTGCCCAATCCACCAGTGTTTCTTCCGAAAATCCAGGTTTCTCATCTTCAACTACACTCCTTCCTGTTAGTAACTCTAACAACACAACTCCAAAGCTGTATACATCACTCCTTGGGGTCAAATGACCTGTTTGTTTATTCAAATGGCAAAGTTATTATATTTAGCAAAAGATAGGTTCATCAACTTCATAAATCATGGACATAACATCACAGTACATGGTGTAGACAAATCTCTCTTGTAAATAAACTGATTCACCTATGTTGTTATTGTGCTATTCATGCAATCAACAATGCAATTTATAGAGTCACATATTTCTTACTGTTGTACTCAAAACAAACAAAAATGACTAATACATTAACTATAACGGTTAATACATTAACTATTCATAAGACTCCAACGGATAATACATTTAAGTTTATTCTACACCCAACACATGGAGCACTAATTAGTATTTGTCAGAAGGCTCTCTAGAGTTTTGAAGAAATATTATGAACTGTTTTGCCCTTTAGTTTTATATTATGTGTAATGGCATATAATTTAGCCAATTTTGCTTCTTCATTTTAAGCTGTGATCCTGCATGAAGAAGTGACTGACAAATTGCCTACGCTAGGTGCTAGGTCTCTTTTACCAAGTACTAACACACGGTAGTGTAGTAAACTGGTATAGTATGCATTCAGATTGGAATAATTTTTATGATAAAAGTAAGTCTCAAGTGTTCATTAACAGTAATAACAGTGTACTATTGCATCTTTTTTGTGTCTCAATTGTTCCTTGCTTTTTTTTTTGGTACTGTCAATCCGAACATCCAAAAGCTAAGAACCTAACACTTTTCATAAAAGGGTATAGAAAAATGGAAAGGTTACTTTACCTGTAGCTACATACTCCGGTGCAGCATAACCATGAGTACCAATAACTCTGGTTGAAACATGAGTGTTGTCTCCTGTAGGACCATCTCTTGCCAAGCCAAAATCCGAAAGCTTTGGGTTGAAATCCTGCATATATCATAGTTCTACTCTTTCAGAATGAAGACATACATGCAAACAACAGGTGTTGTTTTCTTCACAAATTCACAAGCCAAACTTTCAGTGTTAAATACCGAATCAAGTAGGATGTTGGCTGCCTTTAAATCACGATATATAACATTTCTATCCAGGGTATGTAAAAATGTTAATCCTCTTGCAACAGCAACTGCAATGTTGATCCGGATAGTCCAGGGAATAGGTTGAACACCTTCTGCAGAAATATAAAACCAAAATTAAGGTATTATGAATCAGGAGGAAACTATGGTTCAGTTCAAAAACAACTATGTTGAACATAAGGGTGTAAATACTAAACAAGTCAGAAGTTCTGTTAGGGTCTGAATTAGACCTCAACTGCTTATTAAAAATCAAGGTTTAGACTTTTTAAAAAGCTTGTTTATGTATAAAGGCTAAGTTTCTTGAGACTCTGCAAAATGTCTATTAGACTTGATAGGTTGGTCTGGTTATATATATAACATTACATTATACAAATAATATATAAAAATATATGCCACAATATACTAATATAAAAACATAATTACCAATAATGATTTTTTGAAGGCCAATCTAGACTTATAGGCTTATAGATCTTATATAAAACAGGTTTTGAGGTTAAGCCGAGCGTTCAAACAAGCAAAGTTATGACTTTAACATTGACATATAATAGACAATCAGATCAGACTCAGATTTTGCAATTATGAATTAGACCAGGTTTAAGTTTACCAAAGTTTGGCTTAATCTCATTCTAACCCCTTTGTACATTAGTATTCAAATGGATTAATGGAGACTAAATATGTTGAGTGAATGCACAACCTCTGCATGAATGATTTTCCAAACTTCCTTTATACAATAAGCAAGACTAAGCTTTGGTGGTAGGCCTAAACTCAAACTAGAACAGATTAGGTTTAGGTCTACATCCAAAGCTTAGTCTTGCCTATTTCAACCCCTTTGTACAATGGTACCCAATGCATCATTTCAGACTAAATATCTTGAAGAGTAAATGCACTACTTACTTCTAAATAAATGATTTTCCAAACTTCCTTTATGCATAAACTCATAAACTAGAAGCCTGTTTTTTCCATCTGAGCAGTAACCAATAAGTTTCACCAGATTTTCATGGTGAAGCTGGCTTAGATAATTGACTTCTGCCTGCAAACATAATGGGCAGAAAATGAGTCAAGGCTTACCAACACCAAGAAGTTATACAACAGTTTAAGAGTTTGTGTAGGACTTGGACATACCAGCCATTCTCTGTGGCCTTGAAAACTTTCTGGTTTAAGGTTTTTGATGGCCACAACAATTCCAGTCCCTGGTCTTGTGGGAGCATAAGTGTTCTCATCTATCCATCCCTTGTATACAAACCCAAACCCTCCTTCTCCAATCAAGTTTTCTTGCCTGAAGTTCTTAGTGGCCTCTTTTAGTTCATTGAAGGTGAAGGACTTTAGGTTACTGGAGATACGTTTGTCAACATTTGATCCTAAAGTTTTTAAAGGAGCTTTTCCTTCAGTAGATTTTGAGTTCTCTTTTGTCTTACTTCGAGACTTTGAGCCTCCTGAGAGTAAATGAAATGCAAGTTACAATCAGCCACTACAGTAACTTCTCTATTTTTGTACAGAAGATTGTACTATTATGCGTAAATTAATCTGAAACACTGTCTATAAATTAATTTGGCACACATGTATATACACAAATATTGTCACTTCTTTGAGAGAGATGAAATCAAAGAGTTGAAAGGCAACTAAGAATGTTAATTCATACCAGTCACTGCTTCTAAGAAGAAATAAAAGGCGAAAATCATCCAACATTATTTAGAACCTGAATCAAAGCGAAGAAACCTCACAATTTCCATCATTTTCATACCAATACCCACACAATCTGGAGGCTTACATTTAAGTTAACAAAAATACAAAAAAATCCATCCAGTTCTACGAAACCAAGGCCTTGAGAACACTAAAAAACAAGAAAACAGAACAAGAAGGTTCATAGAAAAATAGCTAGTCCAGTAATCTTCCAGGTTACAGCCTGTGAACTATTGTTTTAACTCTTACCCTTTGGAAACCATCGCCTTCTTCTTCTTCTTCTCTCCGTGTAAACCAAAGACACAAAAATGGAACCATCCACCATGACAAACAAATATCAAAATTCAAAGCATCAAAGCAGAAGAAAAACAACTCAAGGCTTATTTATATTTTGCACTAAAGAAAAATGAGGGCAAACACACACACACACGATTAAAACAACCAAATTAAAACTGACCAAAGAAACTTGTGGAAGACACATGAGCCACTGGTTTTCTGCAGCTGTTTCCCATGATCAAAGTTTTAATCTTTTGTATCAGAGGAGAGAACAACAACACCAATGGCGAACAGGGTGCGAATGAAAAGATCTCCAAGCTGTGTGGGGGGAAAGAAGAAGTAAAAAGAAGATGTGCACTGTATGGGCTTAGATAAAGAAGTGGAAGCAAAGGCTGACAGAGGAAACAGCCCAGTCAATGGGAGGAAAATTTTGCTAATCGCTGTACAAACATAACTCGTTTGCTCGCTTTGACTCTTCAAAGATTGAAGTGTGGTAAGGGCCATGCACCCCACAACAGGCTCTACATCACACCTGTTTTTCTTTTTTAATAATTATAGGTAACGTTTTGACTCTTATGTTCGTGATATCAACACGACAGCTTCCTTAAGTTGCCAAGCTGACATCGGAGTTGCAAAAAGAATGTCAACCATGTTACGTTTTAGAGCAATACTCGTATAATCTTAATCTCTACAGAACTTAAGCGTCTTCTGCACATGTTATTATCAATTAAAGTTTATTTATAAGCATGAACTAGTCTAAGTAAATAATTAGTTAATAGTTTAATAAATCTCTAGTTTAATTTGTAGTTTCTAAATAAAAAAAGAAACTACTGAAAAGAACATGATAAGATTTATTGTCGGGTCTCTTTGATTACCATATTCCCAACCATCTGACCGGGCAAAGCACTGTTGTTTTTATAGCTGAAAACTTCAAATGCTTTTCTTCTGGTCTATTTTCTTTGCCGAAGGCATATTTGGTAACAGGATATTGTATTTTGTTAAAACATGTTGGAAGTACAATGCAGATCAGAAACATGAGTAATTTAGAAATAAGTACAAACTTATCCACTTCTTAACAACAGCAAAAAATTGGCTAAATTTTTGCCTTATTTTTAATATTATGTGACTTTCATTTGTAAATCTTGATATGTTGTTTGATAACCATTATAAGTTATCCATGTAGTGTTTCATCCATCTAGTTCTCTGTTTCTTCACACACAGACATGTGCATATATAATAATATGTGTGTTTTCTCGTGGTTTTCTTTGTCAGTCAAATATGTCCCAATTCGTTATTGTGTTGTGTCTTTTGGTAACAACATGTGATGATCATGTGCGATGTTTCCTTCAACTGTATCAGATTTCAAACTGTCATAAAGCCATATGAATTAATTGCATATTCGAAGCACGTTGTTCTAACAAAAAGCACGAACATGCAAGTTGGTGAATTTCAAGATTGCATGCATTTTCAAAGTAATAATTTTTAGTTTCTGTACAAGAAAGAATCCTTAGAACTTTCATAACTTATATATTCAAAATAAATACATAATAATGGGAAAAGAAATAATTTTTCCAACAATTGCTTAGTACTTCTTTTGTGTTGTTCCCACGAGAATGCAAGTTTTTCCTCGTGAACCATGGATCTTGATAGTGGGAATGAGTCTCAAGAACATTCTAAGTCATGAAAAGAACCAATAATACATTTTACACATAATCTTATTTATTGAAAAAATTGTTTATATAATGTATAACCGCTGGCGGTCATGATCGAGAGATCGACTATCTAGTAACAAAACGACCGGTGAAGATATCAATCCAATCACAGATAAAATTAACTATCAAGAATAATTAAGTTGACCTTAATTCAGCTTATTGGTGTGTGGACTGTAATTGGATTAGCCCTAATAAAAACTCATCACAGAATTTTTTAAATACATATTTAATATTCAGGTATTTGGTTACTTGTTTTACTATACATTTATTGTCAAATTGACTAGACAAATACTGACTTGAGTGTGAAAGTGTTTTCTGTAAGTGACACTCGATTGGAGGTAAGAAAAATTAATAAACAAACTGTGACTTAAGTTTAGAGTAAGAAGAAATTGTATAAGACTTAACCTCGATCTTACCAACAGAAACAATTTAAAAAACAAACAAAATAATATTTACGAAGAAGAAGCAATATATTTTAATTTTTGAAAAAAATAATTCTTAATTATCAACAAGAAAAAGAAAAAAAAATGCATGAACAGTGTATGTTATGCCTAAAGTGGTATAAAGGGTAGCTATGGAGAAGACTATGTCATACTTTGACTTTCAAGTCTATCTGAATGGAACTCAAAAGAAGACAAATGCGCCAAACCAAACCTTTTAGGTTTCCCATTTAAGAATTGAAAAATTAAGTATTTTTCTTGTTTGAAGTAGTCTTGAAATTGACAATAATTTTTAAATTATGTTGACAAACTTCATTAATTACTTCCAACAGAAAAAAATTAAAAAAGAAACCTAAAAATGTCTTGCTTTTGGTTTTTATTAATTTTTTTTTATTTTCATTAATTTTCTCGAATTAAGTATAACAATCATAATATCATGATAGCATTATAACATATTAAACTTAATTTTTTTTTTCGACTCCCGCATTATATATCATTAATCTTAGGAAAATATGTAAAAAAACAGAAATCATTATTCCATGGTTGAAGTTTCTGTGAGTGACAATATAATAAGATAAAAAAAATAGTTGTAGTTGTGGTACGTAGAAAAGGGTTTAAAAAGGAAAATCATAATATATTGCCGGCTATATTTGTTTTACTTAATCAAAAGTTTATCTGTTCTTCACCAACTTCTTAGAAAAAATAGCATCAACTCCTTCAAATACGTCAATAACAAGAGACAATAAAACCTTTTTCCATAATGAAAATGACAAAAAATAGGTTTTTTTAACAAAAGCCAAAGAAATAACATAATTTAAAATTGCAAAAACTATGCTTTCTTTTTAAGTTATCTCATTTTTATTCTTTATTATATATATTATTTTCACTTTCTATTTAGGTTTAACATTTTAGACAAATTCTTATTGCACCCCATGTTTCGTTCCTATATTCCGTACATTTTACGTAGTAGAATATGGAATATAAAAAATAATAAATTTTTTGTTTTGTTTGGAATGGTGTAGTTCAAAATATTTATGATTTTATTATCTAGAATATAAATTATACAACAAAAAATAATTTACTCACTGGGTATAAGGGGTATTTTAAAGACTATGGGGTGTAGAAAGAAAATATGGGGGTGCAGGATAAAATTGCCAGTGAAGTATTGTGTTCTGGGCCTTAAAAGAAGTGTTATGGGTTTTTCTCCTGCAAATCCTATATTACTAACTGAAGCCCCTATTACTAATTGAAAAATACTAAAATACCCTCTTTTAGTACATCATGCAAGCGCTGCCACTACCATCATCTTCTTCCTTGCGTCATCTCTATTGTATCTCTGTTGACAAACCAATACACAAACTTGAATAGTAAATTTTTCAAGCCATGATCAAATTAATTTCCACCCCTCAATACAGAAAATTGAAAGTGAACGAATACAACATTTCAACTTTTTTTTTATATAAAAAAAAATTAGAAAATTTAGAACTACAATCTATGTATGTCTCAATCAATTTCTGCATCATATATTTATTTACATGCCATGTGGAAATTAATCTAAACTATGGCCCAATACTATTTAATTATTTTTCTTTTATAAACAAACTAATAAAATTACTATAATGTACTAGAGATTTCATTGTATATTCTTTTCATAATTTTCTCCAACATTAAATTAATAAAAATATTAGTTTTCCATTTCTAGGATTAGTTTTAAATAAAAAAATTAACCACAGTACTAATCTTTTGCGAATTTGAATGGATAATTTCAGTGCATATATGATTATCAAGTTGCGTAGTTTGAACTGATAAAAATAAGTAACACACAAGAATTTTATTTGAAAATCTGTTTTTTCTTCTTTATTAATTGAAGACGAAAATCAACCCAGATACCTTAATTTGAATATATTTTTCATTGTTCTGAAGTAAAAAAAAAAAGTATATTTATCATGTTTTTCATATTTGATTGTCATTCTCGTTCTCTTCTGTTGATGGGTACTTGTTACGAGTCCACATATTTATTAAATACTTTTTAAAAAGTATGATACAATTAATGTTTAATATTAAAAGAGTATACAAAGTTTTTCTTTAGTATAAAATAATTATAAAAAATTATAATTATATACATCTTAAAATAAAAGAAAATTAAAAGACGAAAACAGTCATAAGTACGGACTTATTTGTTCTTTCCAAAATAACACGTTTTTTAATGCCATAAAAAATAATTTAATTAATTAAAATATATAGTTCACAAAATAAAATGCAGCAAAATTAAATGTTAGACCAAGTTAATTTTTTTGTTAAATATGGAAAATAGAGTCAGGACGAAACAAGTACGGAGATTAAACTCGTAAATCAAGAACTAGAGAAACAATATATTTCATTAAAAAATAAAAAAATCATTTACTTACTATAAAATAGACGTGTTAATTATCTAGTTTATTGATTTTTTGCAATAAAAAAGAAAGCTACAAATATTTGAAAACTGAATTGTTTTTGTTTTCTGTTGCAGAAAGGGAAATAGGGAATATTCTCGAGAAAAAGTATATTCTAAAAATACATAAAACTAGTTTAAATAATAATAATATAAAAGTGAGACAGAATTCAAAATGAAATTCCCTTTTAAGGTGAAAGAGATAATGGTTGAAAGAAAGTTGTACGAACATATATTATTTAAATTGTTTATTTTGTAGTTATGCATGCACATCTTTTTAATCTGCAATGGTCCTACTCAACCAATTCTAAAGTGGTCCAATCAAATAATTCTTTTCTTTATACAAAATCATTCCGAATAAATCTCGTATTAGTTTGACTAACAAAATGGACTAAATTGCTTAAAATATTATTTTTATTAGCAATCCGATTGATATAGGTATTGTTTACATTAACACCTTGTTGTTGTTAAATCTCCTATAGTTTGTTTTGCTTTATGTTTTCGATGTGAAAATATATAAATAATATAACCCTAATCTTTAATTAATTAACGTACACGCAATTCGATACGTGTTAACTACAGTTAGGAATAAGAATGATGATCAAGTTAAATAATTTTTTTTTATCTGTCTCTATAAACTGTTCGACGTGTTTCACATGCATAATAATTTTGTAGGATAATTATTTTCCTAAACTTGATGCATAAGTAATCTAAAGGACCAATTCACCCATATCATACCAAGTATCAAGTTATTAAAGATGTTTTTTAAGTTAATGTTAATTTGTCTGGTTTTACTTCCTGTATTTTATAAATTTATTAATTAGTTTTCAAACTTAAAAAAGTATATAAATTATAGTCCTTTGATTAAATTTGTCTGAAAGTAAAAAAATTGTCACTAAATATTAAATTTGAATAAAAAATATTACATATCTCACGAGTTGATAAAAATAAAGTGAATTTAATATATATATATATATATATATATATATATATATATATATATATATATATATATATAGTTTGATTGAATTAAAATTAAAATTTATTTATTAAATTGTAGTGACATTTGTTTTTTTTATTAAATCTATAAATTTATAGTCCATTTTTAATGACTTTTACACTGGATATATATTTCTACGAGAAATATGTTATTAGATGTAAAATCTTATTTATAAATTACTTTTATATAATAAAATTATATTTAGTTATTTTTTAATAGAAAAACCAATATTGCATATTATATATTATGATTTTAATTCGTCTATCACCTTTATAAGTGTAAAAATCACCACAAAATATCAAATTTATGTGTAAGAATAAATTAAAATTACAGATTTTTATAAGTTGGCAAAATGAAATGATTTACAATTATAAAAATTAAAAAAAAAATGGGGACATCATTTACAATCTCTGAAACAGAAACGTTTATGCATAATTTTTTCTTACATTGTCTTCACATGTTTCTAATGCTATTTTGTGAATGAAAAATGTAATTTAAAAAAGAAACCCTAATTTAAGAGCTTTCCATATGTTGTGTAAGACAGTGATGTTTATTTTTTCTCCTACATATGCAAGCAAAGGAATTATTTGGTGAAGTTGTTTCTTGAATTTTGGTAGAACATGGATGTTGCGTTCACGTGTGTGGGGTCCATGCATTTAGGGGAACAATTATAATGTGGACCACAAAAACACGACCAAATAGAGAGCAGGAATTTGCGTTTTCTTTCTGATATGCCAACGTGGCGTTTTTTTAAGCATATAAATTCACATCGCTGCTACTAGGTGTCTACTGTTCTTCCATTGCCAAAAACCTTAAAATATATTTGAAAGGAAATAAATCCATATTTAAATTTTTAAAAAATCCAAAACTGGACAATCATATTAATTTAACTTTTAAAATTCATAATAGTGTGAACTACAATTTTTTAAATAAAATAATAAATATTTAATTTATTTTGTTCTCAATTTTTATTAATTAATGTTATAACTCACAAATTAATTTAATATATATATATTTATTTATGTTTGTTTGTTTGATGTATCATTCTATCCGAGCTCTTATTAAATTATTTATTAATATTTTTTGTTGATATATTTTAACAAAGTAATAGTTTATCTTTATGGAGGTTTGATGTTTTGATTAATACGTCGTCTCTTTTGTTTGATGACCTCCTTTATTTACATTGCTTAACCTTTGAATAACAAAATAATTTATATACTTTGAATTAAAATCATGTTAATTTGTAAAGTGAAGACTCATTACTCATTACTCTGTAATGGAAACATGTAAACCTTAAAATTAATCTCCTAAACATGGTACTTCATCCAAAGTTTAGGTCTTTCAGAAGTTTGAAAGAAAAAAAAACTTCAGTTGCAATTCTATAACCTTAAAAAGGAATAACAATTTGAACATACCTTCATGTTGATAACAAATTGTATTCACTACTTTGTGACGGATCATCTCCAAAATTTTCCAAGCCAAAACCATGTTTAACCATAAATTCTAAAACGATTTTTACACTTAATAATAAATTTATGTTAATCTCACAGTATTTGACAACAACTAATAATAGGAACAAAAAAGAAAAATTACAAATATAGATATTAGATTAAAACCCATTTTTTTTAGAAGTTTTAACTTAAAAAATGTGACATTAAGTACTAAAAAAATTTTAACCTTAAAATGTGAGAGTTTCCTACATCAAAATAAGATTAAATCATGGGCTAAAATAAACGAAAAGTGTTTTTCTACCATTGCAATAAATTAGTCTATTTTGCTTACCAAAAAATTAATATAGTAAAAAATCATGAAAAGTTGATGGAGGTTATGACAATAAAATTCATTCAGCGGTAAAATGGCCAAATGTTCTACCGGATATTATTATTTGAGACATAAAAAGATTAGGTTTTTATAGTAAAATCTAACGAATATTTTATCCTTTCTATCTAATTAGTGTGGGTTGTTGTATGTGAGTGAGAGACAGATGAAAATAAAAAAAAAATAAATTAAATAAGTGAGAAAGATGAATTAAGATTGGGAAAGTATTTTTTTTATTTTAAATTAAAAATTATAAAAATACTCATGTGTTTAAATTATGTCTTTTTTCTTATGAATAAAGATTTTTTTTATCCAAAATTGGGTATACTTTGTTAAAATATACTGAAAAAAGAACTTAGTTCACCAACCTTTCTCTATATATAATAATAATTTAAAATGCGTGTTTAATTTAATTTTGTGTTCAAATTATATATAGAGAGGTAAGTTTTTAACTTTTTGTAAATCATAATAACCACGAATTACTCGAATTAGATTTTATTCTATAAAAAATGCCTGGTTATATAAAAAAATGACAATGATTGGAGATATTTTGTGGATGAAGATTTATTTTCTTCGCGTTTGAAGCTCTGAAAGAGGCTAATTAATGAGGTGTTCTTTTGATCACCAAGCCGATTTTTAATGTTTTGATGATAACGAAACCTTCTTACAACAAACACATCTTTTTCTAATTAATGATATTATGATTTTTCTTTTTAAAAAAACAAGGAATTTACTAATATAAAAATTGCAACCACTTAAACTATTTACCAGATCATAACATCGTTGTCTCTATCCATATCTTAAACACTTCTTCACTGGAAACATTCACCATTAATAAAATATGAATTATTGATATTATAGACATGACACCATCTTTAATATAAAAATATTTTAATATTTATGGGTGTTTCTTTTTCAATGTCTCTAAACTTTTTCCTTTACATTTAACATGAAAATTTCAACGTATACTTAAATTCATGACACTAATATGATATTATATAAATTCAATTTTAATACTATAGTCTAAAGCAATTATTGAAAATAAAAAATTAAGATAGGAAAGTAATTATTGAAAGCTTCTTAACGGTAATCATAATTAAAAAACTAATCTTCTAGTACACGATATATATAGATATATATATATATATATCACCAAAATAATGAATAATAGAATAATTTTTACGAAGACAAACAAGTAATTACGTGTACATAACTAAATCTTCAATGGCCATTGTTTTAAATAAATAATAAAAAAAGTATCGTGTTATAAAAAAATACAATTTATTCAATTGTAAATGACGTTATTATTTTCTTAATATCAATAATGCATGGGAGTTTTATTTAATATATTAGTGTTGGCAGAAAAATAGAGCATTGTTATTTGTCCATACAGGTCTCACTCGTTGAAGAGGTCAATTTAATGAGAGTTAGGTTTCCGTCAACAAATCTTCAACAAGCCACAATAATTTCAATATAATAATTTTAAACAATCCTCCACGTCTTTTTTATTACTTTCTTTTTATCATAAATATTAAGTCTATTTTACATTTTTAAATATTAAAATTATTTTCATTAAATAATAAGAAAATTTGCAATGAATATTCCCTTCAAATACGTGAGTGCTAATTAGCCACGCCAATGAAAACAATATAGAATCGGACTTATTCCTAAGTATTTGGAGAGAAGAAAATGACTGCTTTAAAATGTGGTTGATTTGAAAATAGAACTTTCATAATTAATATTTTAAATAGTTTAAATTGAACATATAGTTTAATTACAACTTGTTATCAAACATCAGAAGTGACAACGTGCGTGTTTCAGTTTAATCTTCAAAATTAAATTAATGGTATTAAGTATTTTAAATAGTATTTTTGATATTTTTATATTTCCTTCTTTAAGCATGCTTGATTTTTGGATTTAAAGATTTGACAACTTAAGAAGAATTCGTGCTAGAAGTCACATAGAAGCTTCTGGTAAAAAACACATAACCTTAAATTTATCATAAATAATATTTATTGAATAAGTTGTTCGAGATATTAATGAGATAGTTACATGTATCAACTAACACCGTTTATTAATTAAAGTTAGTTTATGACATTTATCGATTTCGTTCTAACATATTTAAATTTTATTTTTTAAGTTATGTTCTTCCATATTGAAGGATGATAGAGTGAGCTACAGTATGTTATATTTTTTAAATTTAAATTTAAAATAATTAAATATTTTATTATTTTAGATATACAATACTATTATAATTTACATAATTGATACTTACAAATTAAATTTCAATTTTTAATCATAATAAAATAATTTAATACACAAATAAATAATTGTTTCAATTTTTATAGAAACTAATTAATAAATTTATTAAATTAAATATATTTTCAGAATATATATATATATATATATATATATATATATATATATATATATATATATATATATTACATGTCACGCCCCATTAATTATTCTGCTTAGTCACCTCCCTGCTTCCATTAATACGTGTGACACGTGTTCTGTGCCATTAAAGAAGCACACGCCCTCACTCTGCATGCCACCGCCAGGTGTCAAATTGGAAGGTTCTGAGTTTGATAGTGGAAGCCAAGTGGCAGCGCAGGAGAGAATGTCCGTTTGACTTGGGAAGAGAAACTAATTTTCTGAAACACTCTTCCCTTCTCTGCGTGCTCTTTCATCTTCCTCAGAAAACCAAACCCTCATTTTTCTCCTCCTTCTCTCTAGAACTCTCCGTCTTCCCTCTTCTGCAACTCACCCTCCTTTTCTCCGTTCACGTTTCAGCACCGTGATAATCAGCACTGCACCGTGAGCTTTCCATCAAACCGATTGGTTTTGGATTCTGAAACGGGTAAGTTTCACGTCCTCAACCACTCTTCATTTTCCACATGCAAGCTCGTTTTAAATCTGCATGCACCTTCTCTGAACCAGTATTGGTTTTCTGAATTTTTAGTTGAAGAGTTTTTGGGTTTTTGAACGAAAAAGGGTAGAAGAGTTGATACTGGGATCTGGTTTTCTTTTAAAGAACGAAAGCACGTTTCCAATCCAGGTAAGGGAAGCTTGTTAGAATTTAATTCACATGATCTCTGTACTGCATGCGCGTTACGTAATGTTTGAAAGTATGATTTATGATATTTGACTTTGGAGTTTAGGATTATGATTCTGAGATGATATATGAAAATGTTGCATGTATGTACTGGGAATTATATGCTGAGTGTATGAATGGTCTGTGACGTTGTACGTGGATGATTTTGATATTTGAATGTTAGTATATGATGTTGATTAAAAGCATGAGAAGTATGGAAAAATACTATGTTAAGATTGATTTAATGCATGAAAGTTTATACTGGAAAATGAGTTACTGTAAAAGAAGAATTATATGAAAAGTGCATGAATTTGAACGTTCGTATTGATACGGTCATTGACCGTTCGGTATTATCAGTAAATTCTTGTATTAGTCGGACCCTTTCATTTGGAAAGGACTCCCTTTGAGAACGAACGCCCTCTAATATATTTTTACGTTGTGCTTTCGGCCAGACGTAAACATCACGAGTGTTGTGTGAGAATTGAGAATTTTGATAATATCCCCGTGAACTTTTAGTCAAATTATTGAAACATAAACTTTAAATATCTCATCTTATATAAATCCCAATTTCTATGATTTTGAATTCAGCCAAGAGTCTCGATCTAAAAACGTACGTCCTAAGTGGCGTTCGGTCTTAGACCGAACGTTCGTTCAAAAAGGCAAACGATTAGTAGCGCTCTTTCTTTTGTCGAGCGTTCGTCTTTGGTGGCGTTCGACCTTATGTCGAACGTCCGTTCTTGATAGCGTTCGTTCTTATGTCGAGCGTTCGCCTGTGGTAGCGTTCGACCTTATGTCGAGCGTCCGTTCGTGATAGCGCTCGTTCTTTTGTCGAGCGTTTGTATTTGATAGTGTTCGACCCTTGTCGAGCGTACATCCTTAATAGCGTTCGTCTTCTGTCGAGCGTTGGTCTTTAAATAGCGTTCGTTCTGATCTTAAATAGCGTTCGTCCAAACAGTGAAATAACGTTCGTCTTTTTATGGAAGTGTAATTAAGAATGAAAATGTGATGTTGAGGGAAGTATAAATTGTGCGAACCATATATGATATGATATTATGATTTTGGAATTTGAACGAGCGTTCCAGGGTGGAACGACTCTTGACTGGATATTGATATTTGTAGTATGAACGTGGTAAGCTTAGATGGTGATCCATCCTGATATTCCGTGAGTGCTCGTTCTCAAGTAGAGAGGAGTAGGTCATGCGTGGGAATGGCAGGAGGTCTAGACCATAACTGTAACTTGGCAAAAAGACTAACCTCAGGTGGATACTGATGAGCATTCCAGTTACCCCACCTGAGTGCATGGACGCCTTAGCTACACAGGTTTCATACAGTCCGGACAGTCTGTCTAGTATCAGGAAGTTTGATTTGAGTTAATGTATGTATTGGATGCATGTGTTGTGATGTATTTGATATGATTGATAGGTATAAATTGTATGTTTGACTTGAATTAAATTCAATAAGCTTACCCTTGCATTTCCTTCGTGTTGTCTTGTCTATGTATATCCGTCTTGTCAAATGCAATGATCATCCGTGTGGATGTGAGCAGAGGGAGATGCGTCTCTGGAGCAAACTCTTGAAGAGGAACTCGTTACTGAAGAAAATTTAGTAGAAGTTGAGGTGAAGGCCGAACAGTGAGGCGTTCGGTTATTTAGTTAGTTTGATTAGAGTAGCGAGCGTCTGTGAGCGAGCGCTCTTTTGTTGCTGTATATATATATTGGAACGTTCGGTCAATTCTTGTAAACCGTTCGTCCTCCTTGTTTTGTAAACGCTCGTTGTTTTAAATGAAAGGCCGTTCGGCCATTTATTCAATCTGCTTACTGTATTATTAAACTGTTTTGCCATATTGATTAATGTGATTATTCTAAGTATATAGTTGATGACTGTATATTTCTGGGATGTTACATTATTGGTATCAGAGCAGTTTTGTTCTCTTAAGGACGCTGTAGGTTATGAGTGCATTGCATTTTGCTGTGTGCTTTTTTAATGTTTAATGAGTTACTGTTTTAACTCTTAGACATGACTAACGTTCGTTTTCTCTGATCCAGAAAACGATGGCGCCTAGATTACCTCCTCCCCCACAACCAAACGAGTCTGATGCACCTAATCACACTAGGTTGTTGGAGACAGTGATTGAGAGGCTGCAACAGCAAAATACTACCCTCATGGAGCAGAACGCTGCTGCTCTACAGAGTTTGGAGGCCGCACGCGCCAACTCTGAAGCCACTCAAAGACAATTGATGGAATTAATTGCCGCCACCAGAGGCACGCCAGGAGCGTCCTCTTCCAATGCTGTTCATCATACTGAATGGAGTTTAGAGAGCTTTCTTCAACACCATCCGGCCAAGTTTAGTGGGAAGGGCCTTCCGGATGAGGCAGACCAGTGGCTGCAGGATATGGAACGAATTTACAATGCTAAAAGATGTCCAGATGAGAATCGCTTGGCTTTCACGGAGTATTTGCTTACTGGAGAAGCAAGCCACTGGTGGGCGAGCGCTAAGGCTATACTGACGGACGCTCAACGTCCTATTACCTGGGAAGTGTTCAGAGGGAAGTTCTATGAAGAATACTTTCCAGATAGCGTTCGTTTTGCTAAAGAGGTGGAATTTCTTCAACTGGTACAGGGAGGGATGTCGGTTTCAGAATATACAAACAAGTTCAAACATCTAGTGAGGTTCTATACAATGGCTACTAGTGAAGAGTGGCAGTGTAGGAAGTTTGAAAACGGGCTGAGAAGTGATCTCAAGGTGTTGATCTCTAGCTTGTGCATTCGGACGTTTCCAGCCATGGTGGAGAGGGCTAAAGTATTAGAGAAAAATATGGCTGAGGCGGAACAACAGAAGAAGCAACAAGTATCAAGAGGACCAGTTCTGACAAGGACCAATTTGAATCGTAACAGGACCCCGTACGCTCGTCCAGCTCAGTCAAGTGGTTCACAAGCTATGGTAGTTGCTGGACAGTCAAACCAACAGGGGCCGGTTAGATGTTTTCAGTGTGGAGGACCTCATTTCAGATCATCATGCCCGCAATTGGTTGGAGGAAAGTATTGTAATCGGTGTAGAAGAACTGGACATCTAGAGAGTGAATGCAATATGGGTGGACGTGCAGTGATGAGGCCACCCAACACTGGAAGAAATCAGACTAGAGGTGGTGGACGAGCCCAAGCTGTTGGGCGTGTTTATGCGATCACTGGTGCAGAAGCAGCGAGCTCAGGTACGCTCGTCACTGGCACATGCTTGCTGTATGGAATAAATTGTTGTGTGTTGTTTGACTCGGGGGCGACACACTCCTTCATCTCGAAGGCGTGCGTTGATAAGTTGGGGATAGTGGAGCGCGAGATGCAGTTTGATTTGGTGGTGTCTACACCAGCTGCTGGTGAGGTGAGAACGTCTACCGTATGTGTTAGATGTCCTCTTGAGATTGAAGGGCGTAGGTATAAGGTGAACCTCATATGTTTGCCTCTCAAGGACTTAGAAGTGATTCTGGGGATGGATTGGCTTACTACCAATCACATACTCATTGATTGTGGAGCAAAGGAATTGATTTTTCCTGAAGAATATGAAGAGAAGTTGGGTGTGACACTCGGCCAGTGGAAAGAAGATATAATGGAAGGAGCCAGTTGCTTTTTGATCATGACTCACGTGGATAATGAATCTGAAGGTTCTGAACGAACGCAGTCTAATTGGAGAGAAGCAAGTTCAGTAGTAGGTGAATATCTAGACGTTTTCCCTGATGAGGTGCCTGGATTACCACCCGTTCGTGAAGTTGAGTTTACAATTGATCTGGTAACAACCGCAGCTCCCATATCCGTTCAACCATACAGGATGGCACCTGCTGAATTGGTTGAACTTAAGAAGCAAATTGAAGAATTGATGGACAAGAAGTTCATCCGTCCAAGTGTGTCACCTTGGGGAGCGCCTGTACTGTTAGTAAAGAAAAAGGATGGCAGCTCACGGCTATGTATTGACTATCGTCAATTGAATAAGCTGACCATCAAGAACAAATACCCACTGCCTCGCATTGACGACCTGTTGGATCAATTGTATGGAGCGAACGTCTTCTCAAAGATAGATTTGAGATCAGGCTATCACCAAATTCGGGTTAAGGAGGGAGACATTCAGAAGACAGCCTTTCGTTCACGTTATGGACATTATGAGTACGTGGTCATGCCGTTCGGTGTGACGAACGCTCCTGCAGTTTTCATGGACTACATGAACCGCATCTTCAGGCCATATTTAGACAAGTTTGTAGTGGTGTTTATTGATGATATTCTCATCTACTCCAAGAGCTGTGAAGAACATGAAGAGCACTTGAGATTAGTACTTGGAGTGTTGAGGGAAAAAGAACTGTATGCTAAGCTATCTAAATGTGAATTCTGGATGAAGGAAGTACAGTTCTTGGGACACGTTGTGTCAGCTGGTGGAATTTCAGTTGATCCTGCTAAAGTGCGAGCGGTCTTAGAGTGGGAAAGCCCACGTTCGGTCACGGAAGTGAGGAGTTTTGTTGGACTGGCGGGCTACTACAGGCGTTTCATAGAAGGGTTCTCTAAGATAGTAGCACCGTTAACACAGCTGACCAGGAAGGATCATCCGTTTGCTTGGACCGATAGGTGTGAATCCAGCTTCCAAGAGTTGAAACAGAAGCTGACGAGCGCTCCAGTTTTGGTGATTCCGGACACTGCCAAACCATTTGAAGTATACTGTGATGCATCTCACCAAGGTTTGGGGTGCGTTCTCATGCAAGAGAAGAAGGCAGTGGCTTACGCCTCTCGGCAATTGAAGATACATGAGAGGAATTATCCAACACACGACCTAGAGCTGGCAGCGGTCGTTTTTGCCTTGAAGATTTGGAGACATTACTTGTATGGATCCGTTTTCCAAGTCTTCAGTGATCATAAGAGTCTTAAGTATCTCTTTGATCAAAAAGAGTTGAATATGAGGCAAAGGAGGTGGCTGGAATTTCTTAAGGATTATGACTTTGAGTTGCTTTATCATCCTGGTAAAGCAAACGTAGTGGCAGACGCTCTAAGCAGAAAAGTGGTGCATGTCTCGTCCATGATGGTGCGTGAGATAAGCTTAGTGGAAAGCTTTAGGGACTTAAAGTTGCAGTTTAATATAGAACCGAACAGCATCAAATGCTGCAACCTTAAGATATCCAGTGATGTGTTTGAGCGGATCAGAATGAAGCAACTGGATGATGAGGAATTAGTGAAGATAAGAGGCGCGCTCGGCACAGATCAGGCAAAGGAGTTTAATGTTGGGACGGACGGTCTACTACGCTATATGGGTAGGACGTGCGTTCCAAATGATGGAGAATTGAAGCGAATCATCTTAGCCGAAGGTCATCACAGCCGTCTTAGCATGCACCCTGGCATGACTAAGATGTATCATGATTTAAAGCAATCGTTCTGGTGGCCAGGAATGAAGAATGATGTTGCACGTTTTGTAACATCATGTCTAACATGTCAGCGTGCTAAAGCTGAATATCAAAGACCAGGTGGACTACTTCAACCTTTGGAGATTCCAGAATGGAAGTGGGACAGCATCTCAATGGATTTTGTGACACACTTGCCTCGCACATTCAAGAATCACGATTCCATTTGGGTGATAGTGGATCGTTTAACGAAGAGTGCTCATTTTCTGCCCATTAACCTGAAGATGTCATTGACTAACTTGGCAAAGCTCTACATTAAAGAGATCGTTCGTCTACATGGAGTGCCATCCAGCATCATCTCTGACCGAGACACAAGGTTCACCTCTCGGTTTTGGCAGTCTTTGCAAAATGAACTTGGCAGCAAACTCCAAATGAGTTCAGCATACCACCCTCAAACGGACGGTCAATCCGAGAGAACGATCCAGACGTTAGAGGACTTGTTGAGGACATGCGTACTTGATCACATGGGCGTTTGGGATGAAGTCTTGCCTTTAGTTGAGTTCACCTACAACAACAGTTTCCAGTCAAGCATTGGAATGGCTCCCTTTGAAGCGCTTTACGGACGCAAATGCCGCACACCTCTTTGCTGGTTCCAAGAAGGAGAGAACATATTAACAGGACCGGAGCTTGTTCAACAAACAACTGAGAAGGTGAAATTAATTCAAGACAGATTGAAGACGTCCAGAAGCAGGCAGAAATCATACGCAGATAAGAGGAGACGACCTTTGGAGTTCAAAGCTGGTGATCACGTTTTCTTGAGGCTGCATCCAACTACTGGAGTAGGAAGAGCATTGAGATCAAAGAAATTATCTCCCAAGTTCGTAGGGCCGTACCAGATCACAAGGAAGATTGGACCAGTTGCATACGAGATGGCTTTACCTCCACAGTTGTCCAACCTTCATCCAGTGTTTCACGTCTCGCAACTTCGGAAGTACGTAGCTGATCCCTCGCACATATTGGAGCTGGAAAACATTCAACTTCGCCAAGATCGAACGTTTGAAATGAAGCCAATTCGCATTGAAGACGAACGCACCAGGCTATACAAAGGGAAGGATGTTCGTTTGGTGAAAGTGTTGTGGGACGACAAAACTGGTGATTCTACTTGGGAAGTTGAGGATGCCATGAAGGACCTATACCCTCATCTATTTCCCTGGTAAGTCTTCCATTTTCGAGGACGAAAATTTTTTTTAGTTAGGGGGATTGTCACGCCCCATTAATTATTCTGCTTAGTCACCTCCCTGCTTCCATTAATACGTGTGACACGTGTTCTGTGCCATTAAAGAAGCACACGCCCTCACTCTGCATGCCACCGCCAGGTGTCAAATTGGAAGGTTCTGAGTTTGATAGTGGAAGCCAAGTGGCAGCGCAGGAGAGAATGTCCGTTTGACTTGGGAAGAGAAACTAATTTTCTGAAACACTCTTCCCTTCTCTGCGTGCTCTTTCATCTTCCTCAGAAAACCAAACCCTCATTTTTCTCCTCCTTCTCTCTAGAACTCTCCGTCTTCCCTCTTCTGCAACTCACCCTCCTTTTCTCCGTTCACGTTTCAGCACCGTGATAATCAGCACTGCACCGTGAGCTTTCCATCAAACCGATTGGTTTTGGATTCTGAAACGGGTAAGTTTCACGTCCTCAACCACTCTTCATTTTCCACATGCAAGCTCGTTTTAAATCTGCATGCACCTTCTCTGAACCAGTATTGGTTTTCTGAATTTTTAGTTGAAGAGTTTTTGGGTTTTTGAACGAAAAAGGGTAGAAGAGTTGATACTGGGATCTGGTTTTCTTTTAAAGAACGAAAGCACGTTTCCAATCCAGGTAAGGGAAGCTTGTTAGAATTTAATTCACATGATCTCTGTACTGCATGCGCGTTACGTAATGTTTGAAAGTATGATTTATGATATTTGACTTTGGAGTTTAGGATTATGATTCTGAGATGATATATGAAAATGTTGCATGTATGTACTGGGAATTATATGCTGAGTGTATGAATGGTCTGTGACGTTGTACGTGGATGATTTTGATATTTGAATGTTAGTATATGATGTTGATTAAAAGCATGAGAAGTATGGAAAAATACTATGTTAAGATTGATTTAATGCATGAAAGTTTATACTGGAAAATGAGTTACTGTAAAAGAAGAATTATATGAAAAGTGCATGAATTTGAACGTTCGTATTGATACGGTCATTGACCGTTCGGTATTATCAGTAAATTCTTGTATTAGTCGGACCCTTTCATTTGGAAAGGACTCCCTTTGAGAACGAACGCCCTCTAATATATTTTTACGTTGTGCTTTCGGCCAGACGTAAACATCACGAGTGTTGTGTGAGAATTGAGAATTTTGATAATATCCCCGTGAACTTTTAGTCAAATTATTGAAACATAAACTTTAAATATCTCATCTTATATAAATCCCAATTTCTATGATTTTGAATTCAGCCAAGAGTCTCGATCTAAAAACGTACGTCCTAAGTGGCGTTCGGTCTTAGACCGAACGTTCGTTCAAAAAGGCAAACGATTAGTAGCGCTCTTTCTTTTGTCGAGCGTTCGTCTTTGGTGGCGTTCGACCTTATGTCGAACGTCCGTTCTTGATAGCGTTCGTTCTTATGTCGAGCGTTCGCCTGTGGTAGCGTTCGACCTTATGTCGAGCGTCCGTTCGTGATAGCGCTCGTTCTTTTGTCGAGCGTTTGTATTTGATAGTGTTCGACCCTTGTCGAGCGTACATCCTTAATAGCGTTCGTCTTCTGTCGAGCGTTGGTCTTTAAATAGCGTTCGTTCTGATCTTAAATAGCGTTCGTCCAAACAGTGAAATAACGTTCGTCTTTTTATGGAAGTGTAATTAAGAATGAAAATGTGATGTTGAGGGAAGTATAAATTGTGCGAACCATATATGATATGATATTATGATTTTGGAATTTGAACGAGCGTTCCAGGGTGGAACGACTCTTGACTGGATATTGATATTTGTAGTATGAACGTGGTAAGCTTAGATGGTGATCCATCCTGATATTCCGTGAGTGCTCGTTCTCAAGTAGAGAGGAGTAGGTCATGCGTGGGAATGGCAGGAGGTCTAGACCATAACTGTAACTTGGCAAAAAGACTAACCTCAGGTGGATACTGATGAGCATTCCAGTTACCCCACCTGAGTGCATGGACGCCTTAGCTACACAGGTTTCATACAGTCCGGACAGTCTGTCTAGTATCAGGAAGTTTGATTTGAGTTAATGTATGTATTGGATGCATGTGTTGTGATGTATTTGATATGATTGATAGGTATAAATTGTATGTTTGACTTGAATTAAATTCAATAAGCTTACCCTTGCATTTCCTTCGTGTTGTCTTGTCTATGTATATCCGTCTTGTCAAATGCAATGATCATCCGTGTGGATGTGAGCAGAGGGAGATGCGTCTCTGGAGCAAACTCTTGAAGAGGAACTCGTTACTGAAGAAAATTTAGTAGAAGTTGAGGTGAAGGCCGAACAGTGAGGCGTTCGGTTATTTAGTTAGTTTGATTAGAGTAGCGAGCGTCTGTGAGCGAGCGCTCTTTTGTTGCTGTATATATATATTGGAACGTTCGGTCAATTCTTGTAAACCGTTCGTCCTCCTTGTTTTGTAAACGCTCGTTGTTTTAAATGAAAGGCCGTTCGGCCATTTATTCAATCTGCTTACTGTATTATTAAACTGTTTTGCCATATTGATTAATGTGATTATTCTAAGTATATAGTTGATGACTGTATATTTCTGGGATGTTACATTACAAATTTAAAAAATAAAGAAAATAAAAAAAGTAGTGACCAATCCACTGATCTGTCCGACATGACAAACCAAAATTTGCATAATAACTCAGACAGATTCAATCAGTTTTTTTTAAATAAAAAAAAATCAGTTCAAAACAAGACATATTGACATATTTTGTCACTTTCATCTCTTATTCAATTTCATTATCTTTAAGACCAATTTAAATATTAAATTATTTGACAGTCAAAAATCCTTCTAATTAATGTTAAATATCATTGAAAATATAATTTAAAATTAATTATAATTTATTATTTATAATAGAAATTATTTTAGACATTAATAAATTTTTATTTTTAAATTAATCACTGTATTAAGTAACTGTTTCTAAAATTAGTTATTATTTAAACATATTTTTTAACGTATCCTTTATACATGGAAATATAATAATAATAAGTTTTTATTTTTAATTTTATATTGAACCAAAGAGCAATGGAGTATTACATGGATTCAATAGTCAGAGATAGTGATTTAATTGATCATAAAATATAGCTTGATGTTTGTATATTACAAATTGTTTTGCATGTGACTTGTTATAGAAGTTTCTATCAAAACGTTAAAAGTTGAGTGAAAATGACACAAATTACTCTTTTAATATTTTCCACCATCAATATAGATTTGTTGAGATAAATGTGTAATTGTTAAAATTTAATTAATGATAATAATTTTAATTTTGTGACAAATTTTTGTCTCTCCTAATATTTTATTGTAATAAGAAGTATTTTTTTAACATTGCTTGCATTAATAGACATTCGTGGTTCACGTGTGGTGGAGTATTGCATTTTTTTTTAACTAGTATCGAATGGGATGGACATAAGATAAATAAACCTCGTACGGTATAAATATTAAAAAATATAAATATAAATTAAAAGTGAATAGCAATACTATTTATATAATATCTATTTATAATCCACAGTTATAATGAATGATAGCTCACACACAGTGTAGGGGCTATTACACATAAATTATGGTTCTGTCAAACAAGAAATGATAAAGACTATATGTTTTACCTATATTATTTGAAATTTAAATACGATCCTTAATTAATTTAAAATACGTTTAATACAAAAAAAAGGTGTAAATCGTTTTTGTGAGACCCTGGATAATTAGCAAAAATAATTCTGACACCTCACCACTTATGTACGCTATATCATTTCTCAGCCATTAAAACTCACTCCCTAATCTGATCCCCTCCCTCTCTGACATACACGGAAAGTCGCGCCCATCATTTCTCTGAAACATTAAAAACGCACTAAACACTGCATGCACACACGCCACCTGTCGCGGGAGAAGCTTCCCATTTCAGAGTTTGGTGTGCAGGTGTCAGCTTGGGAGACGTTCGTTCGAACGAACGTGAGTTTAACACAACCAGAATTTTTGAAAAACTCTCTCTCTCACCTGCACCATTCATCTTCTACCTCTGAACCCAAACCTCCATTTTCTCCATCTTCTCTCTAAAGCTTCCAACTTCTCTCTACGGTAAATCTCACGTTTCTTCTCCAATCACATTTTCAGAACCATAGAAACGCTTCCAGATACGTGGGCGTTATTTTGGACCGAATAGAAGTAGGATCTAAGCTGGTAAGTCCTCTCCTTCCGTCATTCGTCCTTTAGGTTTCATGCGAACCAGTTTCTGGGTTCATGCATGAGTAAGATCTGAGTTATTTTGATTTTTGTGTATAGATTAAGTGGAGTTAGTAAGTGAACTTGGAGTAGAAAGCTATTAGAGGAAGTACCATAACCTTGCATTAGGGCGAACACTGCTATCCAGGTAAGGGAAGCTTATAAATTTAATTTATACTGGTATGAATTATGAACGCATGATATGAACTGTATGGATGATAAATTCTGTTGAATTAGTATGCATGAATGAGCGTTGTTGATCTGGATGAATAGAGTATATGTTGGCTGTGATGTATGAGTATATTTGATACGTATGAAAATGAATGATTAATGTGAATTGTATAAAGTCTGGAAATTTATGTTGATTTGAAAATTATAAAGTATGAAGTGTATGAGAAATATTGAGTTAAGATAGTTGGAAAAATCTGGAATCCTGTTAATGTTGAGAAAATCTGAAACTTAAATTATTCCCTATAATAAATGACGCTCGTCACTGTACGGTCTTATACCGTTCGGTTTTCCTGGAAATAACTTAGAATGGAATTCTTTCATTTGGAAGGAACTCCGCTCGAGAACGAGCGTCCCCAAATTGAATGTCTGAGCGTTCGGTTCAGCTCAGCTGTGTATAAATGTCTTAAACTTTAAAAAACGTAACGTTCGGTCTCATACCGAAGCGTTCGTTCTATATAGCGCTCGGTCTCATACCGAAGCGTTCGTTTTAAATAGCGCTCGGGTTTCTCCCGAAGCGTTCGTCTTAAATAGCGTTCGATCTTATATCGAGCGTCCGTCCTAAATCGCGCTAGGTCTCATACCAAGCGTTCGTCATAAACGGTGCTCGGTCTCATACCAAGCGCTCGTACTGATTGGATAAATATCTGATAAAATAACGTTCGTTCAAAGTATTAAATATTCATTTTCTTTACGTTCGTTCAATTCCTGGCATTGGTTTTCATATGCAAATCTTTTCAAAGATAATTCTAAGTGTTCTTGACCCTCCATTGTGCATTTAATCTGGTCCAAGTTTTTATCACAATTATTTTCTAAGTACCAGTACCCTTCAAGTCGAGTCAGTTCATTTAACTGGCCAAACAGAAATTACGTTCGTTATATATATTTTCCTGAGTATCCAGTAACTTCATTTGGACGTTCGTCCTAAGTTTTCAGTGGACTGAGCGTTCGTCATTTTTGACTTCTAAATCTAAAGATGAAAAAGATGATGAAATATGATAAATTAACATGTGAACACCATATGGAACGATACTATGATATTGGATTTTGGACGAGCGTTCCAGGGGGGAACGTCTCATTTATGTTGAATATTGAATTGGTAAAGTATGACTGTGGATAGCTAATGCTGGCTTGGTCCATCCTGATATTCCGTGATACTCATCTTCATGTAGAAGGGAGTAGTCATGTGTGGGAATGGCAGGAGGTTCTATTCCTTAGGGGTACTTTGGATAGAGCTAACCTCGAGTGGCAGCTGTTGAGGGTATCCCAGTTACTACATCACTCGGGTGCAAGGACGCCTGTAGCTACATTGTTCATACAGTCCGGACGGTCGTCTAGTATACATGTATATGTATATAGTTCTATGTTACAGTGTGTTAAATTGTATGAGGTGTGTGAATTTAAATGTTGAATGTGTATGTTGAATGTATGAATTAAATATTATAAGCTTACCCTTTCGTTTTTCCTTGTGTTGTCCACTGTCTATGTACGTTCGTCCTGTCTTGCAATGATCATCCGTGTGGATGTGAGCAGATGGTGGAGCGTCTCTTGAAGAAATGCTGGAAGAAGAAAATTTGGATGACGCTAATCTGGTGGAAGTAGAAGTAAAGGCCGAGCCTTAGAGTGCTCGTTATATTAGGTTGTAAATGTTTAGTTTATTTTCGGACGTTCGGTTAAATGTTTTGTAAAACCGTTCGTTTTTAGCGTTCGTTGTTTGAGCTGTATATTGAAACGCTGCAACTTAAGCCGTTCGGCTTCGGCTTTTGAATTCTGTTAATTTTAAAGACTGCACTGTTTACTGTTAATCGTAATTAATTCTAATTTATGGTAATTACTGTATTTTGGGATGTTACAGTTTTTCAGAATTAATCTTGCATTAGTCATATGATCATAAGATAGAGTAGTTATTTTTTAGTTTTAAATTTCACATTAATTTCAAAAATTAATTTGTATAAAATTAAATTAAAACTAATTTGTGATCAAATTGATTAAGAATCACGTTTAAGTTATTGATTAAAACTTAATGTATTTTTTTTCCGACCAATCATGTTATTATTGATTGAGATCACGTTATTAACTCCTAGTTTGAGGTATATACATTAATTCACTATTTGATATAAAAGCCCTAAAAATTAAACTATCTATTATCCTATAAAATCATGAAAGGATTTTTTACAAAGTTTATAAAAATTAATGCAATTTAAAATGCACAAAAATATATATGAATACAAATATTCATACAAGGATGGTTAAAATAAAAAATATATCTTTATTATATTTCAAATTATCTGTCTACTTGGACCTATATTTATTTGTGCACATAATATACACAATGTGATTTATAACCAACACATGTAAAAATAAGTTATTAAAATAAACTTTGGTTATGTGTAACATGATTTTATTTAGACATAAATTTTAACTTGAGGAAAATATAAATAAAAGGATACATTTTAATCAACAAGTCAGAATAATTTTCTTTTATTTAAAATTCAACATATAACATTCACACAAATAATTAATAAATTTATATATTAAAAATATTTAAGAAGTAAAATATTAATTGATCTCTTGTGAGATATTTGTACTAACTATGTTTCATAAAATACTAATATCTTATTAAATCAAATACTATGATTTACCAACGAATCCAATCATGAGACTTTGATAAATTTATCTCAACTCGCATATCTACATATGTCATTATAGTAAGAACTCCTAAATTTATTTTCACCACCTAATATATATATATATATATATATATATATATATATATATATATATATATATATATATATATATATATATATATATATATATATATATATATAATAATATAAATGTCAATATTCAATATATATATCAAACAACAATTTATATATTATCCCATATCCAAGACACGTTACCATAGATTCATATAAGTTTTATCATTCTCATTATTAATCATGTCCATACAACATAATTTACTAAAATAAGTTCACAAATCAATTTAATAAAACGACTTAGATTCATTTTACATTTATAACAAATATTCAAACACAATTTATTAAAAAAATAGCTTAAGTAAAATCAAGTTTACTTGAAAAAAGTTTACCAGTTGCAAAGGTTGAATTTTAGGCTAACCAAAATATTATTGAGAGTAAGATTGTTTCTAACTCTATTTTTATTAAAATTTTAGAAATTTGACCCTTAATCACTAAAAAACAATTTGCTTTTCAAAATTACTATAAAAAAACATTTTAAAAATGTAACTTCAAACGATGAAACCAATTCCAATAATACTTAAATTCAAGCATTTAATCAAATTTTCAATTAAGGACAGTCACATAAAACTCGATATATTATGACATATTCACCTACACCTACAAATTATCTATTACAGTTGCTCTATTAAAAATACAATTACTCTCTAAATTCAAGGACTTATAACAAGATATCTAAACATAAAAAAAAAGTAATATATACTAAACTAAATTTAAAATATCACTTTTCTTGACCAAACCTATAAATATTGATCTAAAATCAAAGAACAAAAATATATTTTTAATAAGTAAAACTTACCCTGATGTAAACAAAATATTATCTATCTCTTAACCACTGTAATAATATTCTAAAAATGATAAGATGTAAAAGATAAACATTATTGATTGTAAAATGAGGGAGAAAAAGGAAATAAAAGAAAAAGAGATTTCCTTTTGTTTTCACGCACTTTTTTAATAATTTGTTCGGTACTCTACTCACAGTAGTAATTGTGATTTGAGTAAAAATTTTCGAAGTTTGTATTTTGACTTTTAAAAAGAAAAAAAAAAGCGAAAATGATGATAAATGTAAAAGCATGGGTTAGGTTTACTTTAGGGAGGTAGATTCGAATTTGGCTTTTGCTACTGATTGGTGTGTCTATCAATCCTTAAAAGAAAAAGACAAAAAGCTGACTTAACTTATCATCTAATAATGACCCCACCCTCTTCAACTTCAAAACTCTCTCACACCCACGTTACACTTTTACGATTTTTCGTTCAGTTCTGATCAGAATTCTACAGTTTTTTCATTCAAGATAATTTTATTTTAATTCCATATAATTACCATAAAAATAAATTTTTTCATTATATAATAATTATTTATCTGCTTAAAATAAAATAATGTGGATCGGGATGAAAGATAGTTCTTTATTATGCTTAATATTTTATCTTATATGAAATGGTAGGGTTAAAAGTGAGACAAAGAAGGAGAAAATATATGTTTTTTAAATTAATAAAGTAGCAATTGAATTATTGCCAAAAGAACTAAAGATTGTAACGGAGAGAATTATTCCACCGTTTTAGGTTTCAAAGTAACCTCGGCGGTCTTGTCCGCCATTACTACGACAGGACGGCTTAGGATCTTATGGTTTGAGTTTATCAATTCATTTCAGTCGTATTATCTAGATACGATGTAATAGTATAATAATTTAATTAAATTTTAGTTATTAATTATATTAGATAATTTTTAAAAATAATGATTTCTATATTAGAATAATTTTTCTTCGTTTATTATCATATTTTTTTTAATAAAAAAAATTTCATTTTTACTTTTATTTTTATCGGCTCAATACATATATTGTGTAATTAAATCTTTTAAGTATTCAATTACACAGTAACTCCATCTATATCTATTAATCCTTTTGTTATAATTAAATTTTGTAGTTTAATAGTTGGTTATTATTTATATTATTTTTATATTTCTTAGATAATTAATAAGGGTTAAATATGTTTTTCGTCTCTTAAGTATCACACGATTTTGGGTTTAGTCCCTACTCGAAACTTTGATGGTTTTTAGTTTTTATAGTTTTGAAACTCTTACTATTAGTCCTTAAAATTGGACGGCGTTAAATGTGGCAAAAGGCGAGATCACGTCTTATGCCAGCTTGCCTCTCCACGTTGCTTTTCTTTTTATCTGGCCAATAAGAATCTGACACTCACGTAATGGCCATTCTCATTCTTCCTCCCTCACCCTCACTGCAACTGGAATTTCAACCGTGCAATGGGTTAGAAATCTCCCATGTTCGCATCACTGCACCAATGCAAAGTCCAAACACCGACGGGATAGATATCTCTGGATCATCCAACATCTTCATACACTCTTCCATCATTCAAACTGGTAACTAATCAACCTACATTCCTATATCATTGTTCATCATCACTTTCCATTTATTAATGAATACACATTCATCACAGGTGATGACTGCATTGCCATAAACTCGGGTACTTCCTTCTACAATATAAGTGATATTTTCTGTGGACCTGGCCACGACATCAGGTAAGTCCAATTCCAAGTAATAAATTAATTAATTTCTTCTCACTATAATATTAAGAGTGTTTTGAATTATTTGTGGTGTGTTTGGTGAATGAAAAAAAGTATTGGGAGTCTGGGACGCAATGGAGATGATGTCAGAGTTGAGAATATACACGTGCGAAATTGCACCTTCCTGGGAAGTACGAACGGAGTGAGATTGAAGACATGGAGGGTGAGCAACTATTAGAAGAGAGGTTAAACGAGAATTAATAAATGATTAATACGATGATGTTTTTTGTTTGCAGCTTACCTCTCTTTCCAATTTTTTTTTCATGTTTCTAACTTTCAATGAAACAGAATTCAACGTGTTAATTTCTGAGGCGCGACCCAATCATGGCGAAGGTGCAGGGGCAAGTTTCCCCAATCTGGCAAACCCTAATTTGGGGTGGAAGGGGGCTTACACGTGTTAGATTCTTATTGGCCAGATAAAAAGAAAAGCATCGTGGCAGAGAGTGAAGAGGCAAGCTGGCATAAGACATGGCCTCACCGTTTGCTACATTTAACGCCGTCCAATTTTAAGGACTAATAGTAAGAGTTTCCAAACTATAAGGACTAAAAACCATCAAAGTTTCGAGTAGGGACTAAACCCAAAATTGTGTGATACTTAAGAGACGAAAAACATATTTAACCATAATAATAATATAGGTTCATTGTCTATATTGATCTTGTAAATAAAACTAACATTCTCACTAGAATATTCACTTCATAGCACTCACATTCACTTCATAGCACTCACAAAATTCAAGTTGAAAATACATGTAAGAACAACTTCTTTTTCTCTTCAAGTTCACACAAGCTCACTTTCTTAAATCCATCTTATTAAACAAATACAGACTTAAAGTATTTTTATCTACAATTATTTAACTTATTTCTCATTGTCTTTAGTATAAGTTAGGATAAAAGAGACTCAAATGACTCATTTAACTACCTTTTATATGTATATTGAATATCTTTTCTTCGTAAAATTTTAATTTAATGATCCAGTCCAAAATTCAAAACTACAATAATAAAAAATACAATGCAAGATTATAACTAACAATGCCAAACTCTATGAACGACCAAATGTCTAGTTGTCTTAAATAAAAATATATATCTAATATATATTACAAAAAATATAATAAACTGAAAAAATGATTAAAATAAATATTTTTATTTATCTTAAACGTCATATATTTGATTTTTGATTTATCATTGAGAGGTAAAACTGTTTTACTATACTAATTCCATTCTTTGACGCCAAGTATATATATATTGCATGATATCTAAGTTGGAAGAAAAGACTTTCCATATTTGATTATATCTCTATGTACATGTTTATCTTACTAGATTTTGTTTTATTGTCTTCGACATATATAATTACTTGACAAATTAAAAAAAAAAAAAACAGAACTAGGACGTGTGTTTGAGAAAGGGAAGGTTAATGTCCATTTCTTGACTTTCCGTACACTCATATCCTTGTTGTTTTTCATTCACACGAGCGTAACGATTTTCGGAATAAGCAAAGTGATGATAATGTATTTCACAAACTCTGTTTTAGAATAAAATACGGAAGTTTTTGGATAAGAATTAAAGAAACTTCTTGAAAAGAAAAGATATTACTACAAACTTCTACGTAAAATCCTGAATAAATAAAATCATTGACTAGGTCAACATATCCAATATGAAATTTGAGGAGCAACATTTTATGATGTTTTCCCTTTATTTTTATCTCACAACATTAGTGAAATGAAATATTTATTCCTTCAAATGTCTCTCAAACATTCTTAATATATGTTTGCAACCCAAATTATAAATTCTAATGAAACTTATATGTTTAACTCTCAATAAAAAAGTGTTACAAAGAAATCATTGTGATAGAATTTTATGAGAAAGCATTACTATGTGTTTCAGTAGGGATGTGGAGACCGAGATACAAACCTAACAAAACTGGACTGCTTCTTCTTATGATGTCTGTCACGATGCTTCTTCCCTCTCTTTACGCTCTGTTCTTTGGAAAAAGGTGGGCTGGGTAACCTGCAAAGGCACTCCGACGCTCAAGTCAAGATAGGGATGTCTGATTAATCTTCAGAATAAGAATCTATCAATTTCTCTTAGGGGAAAAACGTACCTTTTTTCTCCTGTGCTTTGTATATTTAAAACAGTAAAATAAACCGTTTACCTGAAAGTTCGGTCCGTTACCGAAGTTGACTGCTTGGGAGTTGTAACTGTTAGATCGTGTTTCATACTGGGTTAGTTATTCCCGTGATTTGTGGTATCTGACTAACATTCAAAATTATCTGTTAGCATATGCTAAACCGCTTTGTCGTCGTTCAAGCGCTGTGTGTCGAGACATCGCTGGCTGTCGAGCACCAGGTGATCGACATGGTCTATTACCAGGTGCCCGACATCAGTATGCCAATGTCATTGATTGTCGATCACCAGGTGCTCGACATCAACCTGTAAGTGCTCGACATCAACATACGAACGACATTGACTGTCGACTACCAGGTGTTCGACATCAACCTGTAAACACTTATGATGTTAAAGGTCGACTGCTGGTGAACTCGGGTATCCTATGGTACACTATGTAAAATAATTTCACATCATTGTATGGTTTTAGATTATCATGTATGAAAAAATTATGACATGGTGAATTGAAAAGTTGTTTACATGCCCATAACGAATTTTTTCACATGATTTATTTTTTGTTTAAGAAATGATCTAAGTGAAAGTAAGTTCACAAAAAATAGTATAAATCGTTATCCTGATATTTGTTTTGACTGTAAAGATATTTTTAGTTTACAAAACTAATATTAATTTTATATCATGCATGGATTATATTTTTTTAAATTAGAATATTGTAGACATTTTATATCCGTTACCTTGAATATTTTATATCAGTCGTATAAATTTCATTACATGAAAAATAACAAAAAAGATATATAAAAATGAATGAAGAAATTTCAACCTAAGTTAATAACTAATATATAAAATGAATTTTTTAAATCGAATATTATATTTATTATTATTATTCTAAAAACAGGCACCGTCTCTTTCTTTTTAGTATATGCAATATAAGTTTAAATGAGTTAGAAAATATCTATAAATTTTAAAATAAATTAAAAATGGACTAAAATTAATTTCATACTTTTTAAATTTTATGATTTTGTTGTGTTAGTTGTATATTTGTATTCTTATTGTTAGTGACTAGAGGTTGAGGTCCTTCATCTCTAATGCTTTTTTTTTCTTTCTTTCTATGTGTAAATAAATCTCAGCACTTTGTATCTGTAAAAAGTAGAAACAACAGCAAACTAAATAATTCTCTGTATCATGTGAAAATAATATAATACTAAAAATAAAAAATAACACCATTTATAACTCTATACATAGTAAAAATAAAATCAAACATGTTGAAAACACCTAGACTGTTTTTTAATAAATAAATTAGATTAAAAATTTTATAATCTGTGAGTCCTTTGTCATCTTCTGAAAGCAATTATGCAGCAGGATCATACCTTACGTCATGAATTCACCAGTTATACCAATAGCATGTTTTGATAAAAATGCTTTCAAAAATGCGTTTCACGAGAATGGTTAAAATAGCAATAATATAACCAAACGTTGTGCAACACTCCCAAGAAGAAGCAACCTGTCTTTGTCACAGTGGAATTATTGTTGTTATTTTATTTCCCTAACTAACCGAGAAACCAGAATTACTGCCAATGCTGTCGTGTTCTAATCGTTTCTCTAAAAAATCATTAAATAAATATCAATTTTAGAGAGGACAAACGAAGCTGTTCGATTCAATCCATCACTGTTATTTCTAAAAATTTGAAATTTATGGCAGTGGAAATGTGGCAAACCAAGTGGTTCTGTGATTTATGACCACAACAAATGATGTGAGTTTGTGGTTCAGACCAATCAACCCCAGAAATATTCTCTCTCTTCTTTTTATTTTCCACAAACATTTTTATTATTATTACTAGACATACATTCCATGGAAACAGATAAGCATTGATGAGTAACTGTTTGAAGTTGTTGTTCCCAGCATAAATAGCTGAAAATGCAAAACTACACACTCTCTTGAGTTCTGTCCGATTGCATAGCATTGGTTGGTAGTTGTCACAAAAATCTCTTGCCCTTTGGCCATAATCAAAAGCCGAGGCACTGTTCATCAAGCTAATCATCAAGCCAACCTTGCTTGGTTCCACTGCAGAATTTCAGTTATTCTTATCTCCATACATTAGATTGAAGTATTTCTTCTCCTCTCTCTCTACATATATATCTCCACTTTCCACGTTTTTTTGTTTTTTTATATCTTTATGTCTATCCTCTTCTCATACGAGCCTCAAGGTGTCCTATATATAACATACTTCCTCGTGCAGCTTTTGTGTTACTTGAATTTTGGAAACTTGATCTGCTTTTGCTTTGTTATTTCATTATCAGTACCCCTTTGGGTCGTATACTGGTTACCTGAACTGTCTTTTTGCTCATCTTTGAAGAACTATTTTAAAGTTCCCTTTTTTTTTTATACTTCTGTCTTTTCATTCATTTTATAAATCTCTCCATTCTTTCTTCAAAGTAAAATTCTGGGTTTGTTTTTTTGTTTTCAATTGGGGACACAGAAATTAAAGAACTGATTGGGATTTCCATTTTGTGTTGCTGGGTCTCTTAGATTTGAAGCTTTTTGGTTGGTGGATCCCAAATTCATGAATGCCCCCTTTTCTTCGACCAATAAGTTTTGTTGCTGAACAAATTAGCCCTGTCTGGCTAAGGTTTTTGAGTCTGTAGTGCTAGATAATTGATCTTTGTGTATTATTTTAACTTAAGGATCTTCAGTTTTCCCTTTTTATCATTGGTGGCTTTCTCACAAATCTAGTCTCCGAAGTTAGTGATTTCAAAGAGGTGCGCTGTGTTAACTTTCCTGTTTGTTTCATATTCAAGTTCAATTCTGGTTGTGGGTTTATCTTTTACTGGAAGACAAACTTTGAGGTTATTTCTCATCCCAACTATTGTTCTCTCTGCAACTTAAATCCAGCATCAATGGGTTTTAAATTTCTCGAAGATCTCTCCAGTTTACTTCATTACTAGAGAAAAGTGGGATCTCTGGGGTTACCTCATGTATGATTGATTTTTCCTGTTAGAACAGGGACCTTTAATCTTTAATGTGTGTGTTGAACATGAATTGAGAACTATTTCCTAGTTTTCATCTTCGACATTGAAACTATTGCTTTGTCTGTAAGATTTGATTTTTATGCGCTGTCATTTTACATTTACTCTTTACACTGTTAATCAATCAAAACCCCATCATAGTCTATAATTGGATTGATTCCAATGTAAATAGTCTTTCACAATGTACACACTATTTACTGTTGATTTAATCCATAAAAAAATGCAGCATTTCATAAACAATAAGATTTGGATGAAGATTCTTTTGGATAAAATATTGTTATAGGAACTAAATTCTGATATGCATTTCAGGTAGATTCCTCGTAGGTGCTCTCAAGTTCATTTGAAAAGAATGAGTCAGCCTAAGATCAAGCGCAGAGTTGGTAAATACGAGGTGGGGAGGACAATTGGTGAAGGTACATTTGCAAAGGTGAAATTTGCAAGGAACTCTGAGACAGGAGAACCTGTGGCTCTTAAAATTCTTGACAAGGAGAAGGTGCTCAAGCACAAGATGGCTGAGCAGGTTGAATACCTGAGGAACTTAACTTCGGATCTTACTCTGTCCTTAATCTTATTACTTCATTTAATTAGGAAACAAACAGTTTAATGACATAATGCTTCCTCTCATTTTCCAAAACCTTTCAAAATGTTGAGAAAGTGTAGTTTTCTGTGAACTATTTTTAGGTGGCAGGTTACAGAATTCAGATGTTTCTTATCATAGTACTGTTATTTACATCGGGTAGATGCTTTATAGATTCTGACAAAATTAAATCAAGTTTCTTAGATGTTTTTGATGTATTCTTTCAGATCAGGAGAGAGGTGGCTACAATGAAATTAATCAAGCATCCAAATGTTGTTCGATTGTATGAGGTCTCTCTTTCTCTCTCTGTGGACCACACATGCTATGATTTGCCATTCTCTTTTTTAAATAAATTTTTTCTTTATTTTATTCTTGCCTGAAGTTTCTGTTTTTAGAAGCAGCGTGTGGTAGTGGTTGAGTATAGAACGTTCTTGTTTGTTTCACTAAGAATTCTGCCTGCTGCCTACCATTCCAGAAATTCTTTATAAAGTATCCCGGTGAATAGTTAAAGTCATTGGATGTTTTGAAAGATTGTTTTTTTTTTTTAAAAAAAAACTTTGTTCATCTAATTCTGCTATGTTTGGATAAAGAGAAAAGAAAATACAGATAACATTCTTTTATGTAGTTGAAGGGAAAGTGCAAAGTAATAGTAGAAAAAGTTTACTTCTAGAAATAAAATTCAAACCTTTTACTTTTATCTCTTCTCCAATTCAAATTTTGAACTTTTATCTTCACTCTCATTTTCTTCCCACCCAGCCAAACGTAGGAAAAGTTCTAAATATGTTGAATGCTTGAATCTTCATTATGAAAAGAACTTTCCAATCTTCTGTTGCCGCTGGGTTTGATATATTCTTCTATCATGAATTGCCCATATGAAAAATTTTCTTACATGTGCAAAAGAAAAAAGTTGAGTTAGAATAAGTACGTGTAAAATACATTTCTCTTTCAATGTTATTTCATCTCTTTAACTCACCATTCTCAGTCTGTGATAATTAATTTACCGATGGTGTTGTTTTTGGTGTTTATCATCAAACATTCGTACCTACACAGAAATGATTTTCTTGGGAAGTATACATGCAATTAGAAATCAAAATAATTCTCATTTGTTGCGTGACTCTGTTTCTAATTTAACATTTTTGTTGACAGGTGATGGGAAGCAAGACAAAAATATATATTGTTTTGGAGTTTGTGACTGGCGGGGAGCTCTTTGACAAAATTGTGAGTATATAATCTTGTTGGTTTCCTTTCATTTTCATTTTATTCTACAATTTTGGAGAAAAAAGGATCAAAATGGTGACTCTTTAACATATATTTTCAGTCCACCAATCCTATTTAGCTTATGATACTAGATTAGTGTTGGATCACGAGAACATGATTCTTGTTCATTCATTCAACACATTATCATCATTCATTGGTTGTTGTGTATTGTATTGTCTTAGAATTAGATCATAGTACATTACATGGAAAAGTTGTTGTGTATGTTCCAATGGACATTTTGTTGTGAAGGTAAACCATGGACGGATGAGTGAAAATGAAGCTCGTAGATATTTCCAACAGCTTATAAATGCTGTTGATTATTGCCACAGCAGGGGTGTCTACCACAGAGACCTGAAGGTAAGGCTCCTTCACCTCACACATGCACACGTGCAAGTGTCACAAAATTATTTTGACATTAATATAATAAGAAATAACCTCTTACAATTAATGACTATCCACGTGCTTTCTGCAGCCAGAAAATTTGCTCTTAGATACTTATGGGAACCTTAAAGTTTCCGACTTTGGATTGAGTGCCCTCTCCCAGCAAGTTAGGGTAATCATGAATTTCATTGCCTTTTACCTTTAACTCTTTTTTTGTGTTTATCTTTGTTCTGTAAATTGATCTTGCTTTTTGAAGTAAAAGTATGACCCAATTTATTGATGTCATAGAAGAACATATAATGAAACAATTAGAAAGTATGAACATGTGTGTGAGAAATGGTGATAGTGAACTATATGTTCAGCAATTGCTGAAAGGAGATCTATGAAACATAGAAAGATACAACTTCCAACTACCTTTTAGCCTTTTTATCAGTGATAGGTTATTTATTTTGACCAGAGACATGATTTGATTTTTCTTGAATCAGGAGATTGTGCAAGTAACTAGTTATGATCTAGGAAGAGAAAGCATAATAGCATTAAAGAATGTGACATTATTGAAGTTGGAACAAACAATAGTCAACAGCATCGAAAAATTATATTCAATCATTCACTAATCACTCATAAATATTTAAACCCTTTTACTCACATTCATAACAGAAAAGGACACAGTTTTATACATTTTATAGTCGGATCCTGTCTAAGACACTGCTCTCTCTTTCCAGCTTGTCAATTGTTATAAATTTGAAGTTATTCTAAAATTGACAAAATTTTCTTGCATTTGAAGAGATTTTATTTATTTGTTCTTTATAGGATGATGGGCTTCTCCATACTACATGTGGGACACCAAACTATGTTGCTCCAGAGGTACAGACAAATGTCATGCTACTTAATTCTGAGCTGTGTACCAAAATTCATACATTTTTTTAGTCACTCTTCTAACTCTATACCCTTGTTGTATATAGGTCCTTAATGATAGAGGCTATGATGGTGCAACTGCAGACTTGTGGTCATGTGGGGTGATTCTCTTTGTATTGGTTGCAGGTTACCTACCTTTTGATGACCCTAATCTTATGAACCTGTATAAGAAAGTGAGCAACATTCAAACTTTACTGTACAATTTTAGTCTTCCCTTTGTTTACTCTCTGTTACATTTTATTTCTTGATCCACAGATCTCAGCTGCTGAATTTACTTGCCCCCCGTGGCTTTCTTTCAGTGCCAGGAAATTGATTACACGAATCTTGGATCCCGATCCCACAACTGTAAGGAGAAACATGTGATCATGTGCTTAATTATTGCCATGTAAAATTGCATGTTTGTTCTGAAAATAAAAGGACAGTTTTACACATAACCAACTTGTAACTTTGTACGCATCCTTGGTAGCTTCCAATGACCTGGTATCATCTACATCAGTTTGATTTCATAATTAACAAATGAGGATAATGGTTCTTCTAGAATAGCATTTAGCTAGTGCCCTGCACCACAATAAAATTGATATACAAAAGATAACTGGTCTTTAATATACAGTATTGTGGTTATTTTTTCTGTAACAGTTACATTTTGCTCTTGATTTCTGATTTACCCTGACTGTATGGCAGCGTATCACTATACCTGAGATTTTGGATGATGAATGGTTTAAGAAAGATTATAAGCCTCCTGTTTTTGAGGAGAATGGGGAAATCAACCTTGATGACGTTGAAGCTGTCTTTAAAGATTCTGAAGTAAGTTGAAGATTACTAGATGTCATTTTTGTATTCATTTTCTGAGTTCTGGAATCTTTCCTCAAAGAATTTTGCCTGCATATTCAGGAGCACCATGTGACAGAGAAGAAAGAAGAGCAGCCAACATCCATGAATGCGTTTGAGTTAATTTCCATGTCCAAAGGGCTGAACCTTGAAAACTTGTTTGATACAGAGCAGGTACACATCTTCACATGATCAGATGCTTTTTAAATCATTTCATTATTGTGATGAACATGTAGAATTCAAATACAGAGAAAACATGCAAGTCACTACAATTTTGGCTTAAACTAATTTATTTATCTTATACAACCAAGTTTTTTATGTTGAAAGTTTAACTTAATTTGGGTGAGAGCTTTCTTTTTCAAGTCAAATTTGGCATATTATGAGATACCTTACTAAATTTACCATGTTTTCTTTATTCTTATGTGATTGACATCAGGGGTTCAAAAGGGAAACAAGATTCACGTCAAAGTCACCTGCAGATGAGATAATCAACAAGATTGAGGAGGCTGCAAAACCTCTTGGCTTTGATGTGCAGAAGAAAAATTACAAGGCAAGCCCTTCTTGTCCAACTTATAATGAGCTTCTCTGCTACTCAGATAGCTTTATATGAAATGGTAGTTTTTGAAATTAATAAACCATCACCTGCAGATGAGGCTTGCAAATGTAAAAGCTGGAAGAAAGGGAAACCTTAATGTTGCCACTGAGGTATATGATTGTTATTTGGTGCTGTTGAACACTATTTGTCACATTATTGTACAGAAACTTAAAAGTGCTCATCATAAACAGATATTTCAAGTGGCACCTTCTCTTCACATGGTTGAGGTACGGAAGGCAAAAGGAGACACATTGGAGTTCCATAAGGTGTTCTTCTGTTCCCTTCTTTGCTTAATTGCTTTACATAGTCTCTGCTTGCCACTTCATAAATAACTGTTCTTGGATCAATTTTAATGATAATTTAAAAGGATTACTGTATAATTTTAAAGTTCTCTCTACAAAGGAATAATTTTCCCTGGAAGAATACATCATTAGTTAGATGGGAAAGGAGAATCAGAATTATTCATTTGTCAATATCAGATCTTTATTTTTCATATATATTTGTACCAATAAGAATATGTTTCTGCTTAGCTTATAATTACATATTTATAAAAGAAAAGAACAACTTGAAATCAAGTTTCTTATATCCTCATCATGAAGTTGTTGTTGAATTAAGAAAAGGATGTAGATCTTCTCTTGTTCTTGAATGACAAGGTAAGGCCCTACTGAAAAGAATCTGACTGAAATTGTTTGGTTGATCTTCTGCAGTTCTACAAGAAGCTTTCAACAAGCCTGGATGATGTTGTTTGGAAAACAGAAGATGATATGCAAATGAGAGAAAAAAATTGATATATTGATATTATTATTATCAAGTGTAATTTTCTTCATTTCTGAAGTTCTACTATTTTCCAATTTCTTCATTCTTATTTCCTCTAAGGTTCCTTCCTGTAGGTTTGTTTGGACATTCCATAGTACTCATAATGTATTTTGTACCATGCTATTATTTTTGAAAGCATGCAATGTAAGAATTTTACTCATCAACACTTTCAGCTATGTTCATGAAACAAAAATTGTAAGAAAATTTGAATATTGTATATAGCTATATATTTATCTTTTTATCTTGCGTTTGCTGTTACTTTCCTTCTCTCATCTTTGTCTGTCCAGCAACATGGTAAGCTCATTGCAGCAACTGGAAACTCAAAACAGAAGATTAAGAGAGAAAGAAGGTAAAAGAATATATATATATTATTTTGACGGAAAAAATCAACCTGTGTTTGGAATATAATAGAGTAGTTTGGATTGAAATCGTGATTTTTTTGTTGATTTGTTGTATTCATGTTTGTTTTAGAGCAAAACAGATGAAATTGTAGAAAAGAAAAAACCCATTAGGATTCTCGTTGAAGAATTACACTCTGTTAAGAAAACTATAAATAAAATTTGAAAAATAAAGATGATGAAATTCACTAAAAACAGAAGACATAAATAACTTAAGAAGAGAGATGACTAATATATTTTACTACAACATATGTATATTTTTTATGCACCGTTTGATCTTTCTTTTTAACTCAGTAATATTTCACTATTTATTTAGCCAGTACTTATTCAGTAATAATAATTTCAAGCAAGTTATAATGCACAAATTACTTCCAAACTAAAATTAAACTTAATGATTAAAATCTCAAAGTTTATAATATCTAACAACTTAATGTAGCAATTAAAATTTGAAGATTAAAATCTCACACATCTATATCAAGAATAAAAGTATAATTGAAATATAATAAAATGTCAAATGAAAAAGAAACAAGTCAAAATCATTTTTTAGTTGTCTGGTTCAGTGGGCATCATCATCATGAAGCACTCACATAGTCATGAAAAGAACAAGAAGAACGTGATGAATATTAATGGTGGCAAAACGTTAGATAAATTATTGCTGATAAAGTAGTTATAAACTATTATTATTTTAAGCAAATTAAGTATAGTAATCATAATTAATTACCCAATTAATTTTTTATAAAATAAGTGTAATTTCTATATTGTCAAACCAATAACAAATTATCATTGATACGATTAATTAATACAAAATTAACTATATAACATATTAAACAATTATTTGGCAAAATAAACTAATACAATATTTATAAAAATTTATTGAAGTGAAAATTGAGATGGCTCACTCTTCGATGATGTCCATGATTCTTGATGCTGCATAGGTTTTTGTCTCTTCCATTCCCAGACTATGATTTTATGTCGTTCTCTCTGCAATTGTTTTTCGATGACGTCAGCAGTGTCACTGTTCTCTAAACTAAAACTGGTATTTTGCATTCCTAACATTGCTCACATTTTTCAATTTTCACCAATGAGGATTTTTACTGGGTATTTAATTCACCTGAAAATTTTTCTTCCTTTAACCTATTTAACTTGCTTGTTCGGTGCAAAATGGTATCTTTTGGTGCTGAATATAATTGAAAGCATTTTTCTGTGTTCCCCGGGATTTCATTTTGTTTGGGATTATGGTATAACCGAGAAAAACCCAATATTATGCTACCCTCGAATGACTAACTTTCCATTTCTGCAATAATATTTCACATTATGGAATGGTAAAGTCTAAAGTTTTTGTGTTTCTTTTCTATCCTACGTTTGGAATAATACAACTCTTTCTTGAGACTTTGGTCTGTTGGATTCTGTTCTGTGTACCTCACTCTAATGGGTTTCTATTTTTGTTTTTCTTGTTATTTTGCCACTTAATTTTTGTATTGATTGTTGATTAGATTCATAGGTTTTGATTCTAGTTCAATGAGATTGTTGTAGGTGAAAACTTGTAGCTTAGTGTGTGTGAATGATAGAACTTCAGGGCTAAGAGGTTGTTAAGAAGATGGTTGGAAACATTGCAATCATTGTTTCATCATTGCCAACTTCTTTTTCTTCATGTCTGATTAACCTGCCAAGAGATTCTCCAAGCCTCAAGCTTCTTCCAATCAGACACCAAATACAAATCAACAGAACCAGAGCTACATCTTCTGATGCAGGTCATGGTACTGCGGAAGCAAAAGATCCTGCTGCAGCTTCGTTGAAGATTCCACACACTGTTTGGAGGAAAACATTGAAGCCATTAAGTGATTTTGGTTTCAGCGATAGGAGCATCTGGGAAGGTGGGGTTGGACTGTTTTTAGTGTCTGGTACTGTCCTATTTGTTCTTAGTTTGGCCTGGTTAAGGGCCTTCCAAATAAGATCCAAATTCAGGAAGTACACAGTTGCGGTTCTGTTTGCTCAAGCTTGTGGCATAAGCAAAGGAACACCTGTGAGAATCAGAGGAGCCACTGTTGGTAATGTCATTGGTGTCAATCCTTCTTTGAAGTGTATTGAAGCGGTTGTTGAGGTCTCTTTCAATACTCTAGTATCCCTGCATTAAAATTTGACAATCTTTGATTAAGAGAAGCTTAATTGTTGAATTAGATTAAACCAGGAGTTTGGATTTGCAGGTTGGTGATGTCAAAACCATCATACCACGGAATTCACTGATTGAGGTAAACCAGTCAGGTCTTTTGATGGAAACAAAAATTGACATCACTCCTCGTGATCCAATTCCAACACCTTCTGTTGGTCCTCTTGATGAAGATTGTACTAAGGAGGGTCTTATTGTGTGTGATCGTGAAAAGATCAATGGCCAGCAAGGAACAAGTTTGGATACATTGGTTCGGATATGCACCCGCCTTGGGCGTGCATTAGAGGAAATCGGTATCAGCAATAGCTATTCATTGGCAGAACGAGTACTTTCCATCATTGAAGAAGCAAAACCTCTTCTCAGACAGGTGTGGTGCTCTTGAATGGACTATTGGATCAAGCAATTTTCAATTTTCTTGCCTACAGAAAAATTGATTAGTGTTTGATGATGGTAAATGAAATTTCAGTTTGTTCCATCACCAAAACATAGAATAATGTGGTGAATAAGCATTTGTTGTACCTTTATGAATTCATTTATCAGATGCAGTAGGTGTTTCTTTCTTTCTTTTTGTTGTTCAGTTATTCTGTCATGCATTCTCATGCACATATTTTCACTTCGATGTAGTAATGCCTCAGATCAAAGCCATGGCTGAAGATGTTCATCCTTTGTTGGCTGAGGTCCGAGACAGTGGCCTGTTGAAGGAACTTGAGAATTTAACCCAAAACCTTACCCAAGCTTCTGAGGATTTGAGGTTAATTCCCTAAACTTCTATGGCTCTAGTTGATCACCAATTTGTAATACATTAATGGGGTTGTATGCATCATTATATTAATAACCGGACAAAATTGGACTGATTCAAAAATTCTTTGTATTCTTAATCTTACACTCCAAACATTATCATTATTATGACTAACAGAAATCATGCTTTGTGTACGCAGAAGGGTACATTCATCGATTATGACCCCTGAGAACACTACACTCGTTCACAAGTCCATAAACACACTTAGTTTTACCTTGAAGAACATTGAGGTAAGACACTAATGTGCAAAATCTAATTATTATGAATAGTACTTGCCTGTATAATTTTTTGATTTTTTATCGTATCACTACAGTATATTAGCAAGGATATTGTGGATTTTACTGGGGACGAGACTACTAAAAAGAATTTGAAATTGCTTATCAACAACCTCAGCAGGCTATTATGAAGTCAAAAAATGAAGATAGGAAGCACAAAATCATAGGTAATAATAGTATTGTGAACATGGTCTACATCAACTGCAGCATTGAAGGAGAAAAATACACTTTTATCTATTTTAGCTGTTTCTTATGTTCTTATTTTTGTTGCATTCTGGTGCGATAAAAGTTGTCTTTCCTTGTCATAATGAATGCAGGTGTTACCGACCAGTTTAGAACTGATTTCCACGTGAATGGTCTTGTTTCTTATGCAATAATTATCCACTCGTCTGTGATGCAAGGACGGATTTTAATAATGGTTGAAGCTCTAGGCTTTTAGAAAGAATGAAGTTACTAATTAAAGGGTCATCATGGCACATTCAAAGTGGTTCTAGTTGATGAAGATTTGACTTGGACGCAATTATCCAAATACCTTCTGTTTCTAAAACCATTGTGATTTTCGATATTATAATTTGTCTCTTCCTAGTTATCTTGAACTTCATATACACGTGCAGTTTGTTACCTTTGAACTCAATGTTCATGATTATTCAATCAGTAAAATATTAATTTTTATTGACTTTTTTTACTACAGATAAAAATAATATATCACTAAAAGAATATGGTTATTTTATCAAATTATTTTAATATATGATCTATTTATTGGCACTTTTAATCCGTGTAAAAAAAAACGTAAAACTTATTTTACATTTCTTTGGACATGGTAATAGGCAATCACAGTTCCATTTTGAAAGAGTTGTTGAAACATCAGGGTTTCCGATGAAGATTTAAATGTGATTTTGCAATACAATCTATCGAAAATCACGAGCCATTTACACTTGAACTGGAAACTAGCCCATAACCATTCACACGGTGGTTCTCTGCAACTCGATCACTTTCTGGACTTAGGCTTAAAAATATTTGCCTTGTAGTATCTAAGTTCCTCAATGCTTTCTCTAATGTCATCCATGGCTCTGTGTCTGTTTTCTTTTGAAGGTGCTCTCTTCTGATCTGCACAAATAACAAACCTTTTTATAGTTTGAGTTCAAGATTCTTTCTCAGCTCTCATTGATTAATAATAATTACTCCACGACTCCGCTTAGGAAACAGGAAATGGCATAATTAGTATGATAAAAAATCACGAATAGTAACAAAAATCCCAGAAGGTAGGTATTCCATTGTTCCCCATCTATCGAATTTGTAAAACCGAGAAACATGCAAACCATTTAAGATCACAACTGGAGGCAAAGAATAGTCATAACTATAACAAAGTAACTAGCTACGACCAAATCAAACCCAAAAGCAAAAGGGATGGGTGGTGAGATTCCAAACTTCAAAGTTAAAGCAACAAAAAAATATCTACAAGCACCTTGCCAAGTTTCTAAGCACCTTTACGCTATTACATAATAATATCTCTAAATTCAAGGATTTTCCCTCAGCATGGAATCTATATTTGTTCATTAGTTGAATTTTTCTGGGGAGAGGAGTAGCAGGTTTTAAAGTATCCCTTCGGTTGGTGGCTTTCCGGATTTCCACATTTTGAACTTTTTTATACCCGCAGGGTGTTGAGAGGAAGGTCACAATAGATACACAGAATGGTAATAATGTGAAAATCTCTTATTCATCTGCAATTAAAAATTGCCCATAAAAATATTCCTTGCATAAAATGTAGAGAAAACAATACCAGGAAGTCAAATTGGAATGTTGACACAAAGGGACAAGAGACAAGGAATTCTTCATATTTTAGTTTGAAAAGGGTAATATTTAATTCATAATCTTTTTTATGGAAATGGGACGTTTTATCATATTACTTACCAGTTCAAACAAACGGAACAAACGTTACATGTATAGCATCCAAAAAAAAAATAGAAGAATAATGTTCGCGGAACAGATCCAGTAATGCAGTGATATGCACTGAAAATGGCCAACAATGCCTTATTTTGACGGGGGTCAAGAAAAAACAAATACAAAAAAAACTTCAGGATGATTTATAATGCACTAATACCAAATACAATTTCATTATATACCGATTGTATCATTTCTCACCTTTGGGATACCAGCGAATGCAGAGAGCTTTAACACTACTAACATCAACAAGTACATGAGAGAATAGACTCGCCAATTTTGGCATGTATTTCTGCAAAAGTTGATCCAGTTTAGCGGAATATTTCAAAGAGGAAAAATAGGACATATAGACATACCAAATAAAAACAGCACTATATGCTTTCAATAATATATTCAGATGACAAATTTCAGGTGACATCTAAAATCGATCTTTACAAGATGTGCAAGCTTCAGAAGTGCTTGATGATTTTGATCAACATAATTAATAACCATGACTTGGCAAGCATGATATATAAACAATACCCAATATACCTCGGCATTGTAATATTTTGTTATTTAAAAAAAATTAAATTTGACAGTGTGATAGGACTAATAATTTACACCAGAAATTTACAAAAAAAAATAAAAATCCAAAGCATACGGAATGCATCATAATCTTTTAAACAAAAACATGACAATTAGAATTAAGAAATTAATGATACTTCAGCTTCTATGATGGCAGAACCAATACCTTCAGAAATTGAAAATCAACATATATTGAATTTCCTGCCAAGAGAGGTGTGTACGAATCAACTTTAATATATCTCCTTACAAATTCAATAACCTGCAGTTTTGCAAGATATTACAACCTGACATAATAGCGTAAAAAAATGAATAAAACAAAGAAAGAAAAAGAGATTCAGTCATTGCACTCCAGTAAAAACTAAAGACAGATAAAGTGGCAATACACAAAAAAAGATACGAGTTTACAGACACTTCCAACACAACAAGCAAATATCACATGGGGGGAGCCATGAATACTCCCATATAACTGGAACTGATATCATTGCCCTGATGCAGGAGTAGGATGCCAAATACCAACTGGTTTTGTCTCTAGTATACTTAGTGGCATTTGGTTTGCTAGGACCCAATCGCAAGGTATGGAATTTGAATCCCACAATGTAATTATCGGATTTGTAGGGCATTGGGTTTTTCAACTACTATAGCCAGATTTTGTGGTGTGGTTCTCCCAAGGCTCTTAAAAGGGTAACTACAGGATAGGCCATTCTGTAGAGGAAAGAATTATTATCTCTTAATAACTCTAACCTAAATTTGTCCTATAATATTTAAATACATCACTGCATGGATAACACAACAGAAGAAACCATTTGTGCAATATTTATCATCAACCTAGAAGAATGGCAACAGCGCCACTCTGCTGATTACTGTATAGCCTTAGAACTACTTGAATAAATCATAAATTACTCAACGACCAGATCATAGACCGCTTAAAGTAAAATTAGAATGCATATATTCAACTATTCATGCCAATATCAAGAATTATCAGAGAATAGATAATAGGTTTCCTGGTAGGGAAAAAAAAATTACAGCTGCCAAAAAATTTCCCCGTATGGACTGCCTATATTTTTAATGAAATTTGGGAAGGATAATAAGAAATTTAATTTCCTTTAGCACATTAAGACTGATAGAACTGGGATTGGATTTGGATCCAGAAACAATGTTTAAAGAAACAAGAATATCTTTATTGATCTTAAAGAACTCCTCACTCAGAAACAGTTCTCGATTGAATTAGCCTAAAGTATTTTGAGGAACCTGAACCCTCCCACACAAAATTATACAATTTTCCTGCCAACTACTACAAACTTCCCCTACTAATAGTCTCAGCTCAAATTACTTACAGCTGACCCACCTAACTATTACACATTTTAATGTTTCTTATTCTGTATATTATACTCATTTAAGAGGGTTGTCATGTGCTGTCACTCTAATCCTGATAGACAAGTTTAACTATTTCATCTGTCAATAAGAAAGGGATAACATTATTTCAACTTCATTGAACATGTATAAAAATACAGTATCCATTCAATATGATAGTTGATAGAAAGTAAGTTCCGACAAAAAGAGAGCTTGCCACATAGTATAATTACTACAAACCTGCTTTTCAGCTTCTCCTTCACTAATGGTACTCTGTTGTACCTTTTTTGTTAATCCTAAATTCATTGAAAATGGTTAGTCTGCTATTTAAAATCCAATTTAACAGAAATAGAGAAAGGACTAAATAAAGTTATGAAAAAGCAACCAATCAGAAACTCATGAATATACAGTATTAGAGTCTCAAATGTCTTCATATTACATAACATACTGAAATATTTCATCTGTTTTGAAGGACATCTTTCCAATAACTTTTTTCTACGAATAAAAAGTATCAAAATATTGCATTCACCACTTACCACTAGATGCATGATGATTCTGACACCATTCTCCCATCCTGTCAAGGCACTCCTTAGTTTGATGAATGACCAAATCGGGACCCTAAAAATAGCAGATACTTTCTTTCATACACAAACTGAAGGGATCATGCAAAACATTTCACCAAATGCAATAACATTTCATCCTTTGCCAAAAAAGAGTAGGAGAAAGACCAATAATTTATTTGGCAGAGATACTTAAGAAAATGCTTCCATAATGTGGATTTGGAATTCCTCTGTTAAATCAAATAGCATTTCCTCCTTTGAATGAAAGTGAAAAGGGCGGGAGCTAAGAGGATAAGTTAAAACTTAAATTGAATTAAAAATTGCACATCTACATAAAAAATGAAAAGCCACCAAAGTCCCAATGAAATAGTTGATAGAGTCAAAGGGCATATCCAAAACAATGAAAAGAAAGCACAGGAAAGCTGAGGATTATTTAATGGCATGAACTCCATTAACACTTTTGAAGGAAAAATCCTTTAATTACCCACTCCTTGGGAGAACATTCCAAGAGAAAATTAATTATTTCCCTAGAAAACATGTGACAGTCTATGGAATAAGCAAGTTTTTCCTTACAGATAAACAGAGAGGGAAAAAAAAATAAAAAAGACATGTTATTTTGTAGAGAATGTAGAAACTCATTCAAAATACAGTGATGCATGGAAACAACCACAAAATAAACAAAATCGAACATGGAAATTGCAAATTGAATTAATTACCTCCACTGTTTTGGTTAAAAATCCATCTGTAATTATACAAGCAATCTCCAGTATTCTGTCCACTTCAATATTTAAACCTGCACAAACAGTTTATACATTGTTGTTATTGTAATTATTGATAAATAAAACAAATAGTAAAAAAAATCATCTGGCACTAAAAAATTCTTATGTTATCCAAGAATTAGACTACACAGTTGGTGACTAAAAAATATAGAGACTACTTGGTGAGCAGAATTAAATACCACAAAATAATATATAACCAAATGTAAGAGACAAATGCATTCAACCCGACAAAATCTACAACACAGAGAAATGGTACCAAGCAGTGAAAAATAATAACAAACAAATTAAGAGGGTGAAAATGATGAAATCCGAATAACGTTCAGATCTTAGGCTGACAATCGTTCAAACAAGAAAGCATTTGTTTCTAGAAGGTAAAAGGAGTCCAATTAATAAATCCAACAAAAGTAAATGTTACATGGACAAACTTGAACTATATTATAAGGTTTGTCCACACTCCATAGGCTCATTAAGAAGCATAAAAGAGAGACGGACTACTCTCTGGAAAGCAGTTTCTTAAAGAAAATAATCCTAGGAAAGATAGAATACTGAACAAAAATTCACCTTCACTGAGCACATGTTTCCAGAATACAAAGCTTATCCAAAATTGCTAGTAAAAAGGCTCACTTGAGTTGAGTTACTTAAATTCAACTATAGATTTACAGTCATGAAGGGAGGCATCTTAACTAATCTATGACAGGTATTTATTAAGATTATGGGTACCATATATAAAATGTAAGAGCTTTGTGGCTGAAAGATTTGGAGGTTTGTAAACAATACGGATCAAACATAAAAAAAAACCACAATAAAAAAATACTTTTTTAAATTAGTTTTGCAATTGCAATCACATACAAGTAAAACACCCTCCTTGTTTTTCTACAAGCTTACCAGTCATTTCCAAGTCAATCCACACCAGAGGTAACTTGTATTCACATGAAGGAAACACTTCATTTTCTTGATCTTGTTTCTTGTTCTTTACTGGTATAACGCCAATGTCAGGATTAACTCCCTTGCCACTGTTATCTGCACCATGAAAGTACATAGCTGTAAGTTCACTCACAGTAATTAACATAATGTTTCCACAAGAAAGCATCATCCAAGAAATTTATGTAACCAAGAAGTTAAAATAAAAATGGACAGCAGCAAGATGACTAGCGAAGATATCAGCATTAGGTAATATATCAGCTAATAAAAGTTCCAATCTGACCTCCAAAGTAAACAATAACAACAACAACCTTATCCCACTAAGAGAGGTTAGCTACATGAATAACATCACTATAAAAGAGAGGTTGACAAAATGTATAATCTTGGTCCTTGAGCATTGTCTAAACCGATTTTCTTTATTTCCCCTAAAAAGTGTCATCTAAAGCACTTGGAAGACCAAAAGTGGTACATTTCCAAATTAAAGGCACAAAAATTGGACAAAAAATGGTACGACTGAAACTAAAGTTTAAATAGTTTAGAGAGGCCAGAAACATATTTTTTCTCAACTTCAAAAAAAAAACTCGTGCTCGAAGTTGTGGTTGGCACCGAGAAAGCATGACTACGCTCTTTTTCATGGAGCCAGACCCACAACCTCTTCCTCATCCAATAGTGTGGAGTCTATTCTTTAGATTGAAGATCCAGAAACATTTTGTATTGATGCATATAAAATCTAACGGGAAGAACTATGAAACTACTACCAGGAAAAGAAAGAAAATTGGGAATCATAATTTCCATAATCCTCCAACATTTGTGAGATTCAATTGTTTTTGGTCTTTTGCAGTTAAGCATGTATCTTCAATTGCTTCAAATGCATGAAATCGATGTTTTAAATATTTAATGTGTTTTAATGTTGTTGCAGCAGCTCTCTAGTCAAGAAATGAAGACACTATAAATCATAACTGATTCTTCGTTACTTCTCTTCATATGAAACAAATCTTACTTCGGCATTGAAACAGTGCACTAAACAGCCAACATGCAAGGAAAACATTTCATCACAAAAATTGAACAAAAATAATTTCCATAAATTCGTCAGCAAAAACAGTTTTCAAAGAACACTGATACTCTCCGAGATGCCCAGATCAATAAGAACATGTGAAACCCTAACCCAAAATTCATCAACTACGCTTCAAAATTAAAAAGTAATAATAATAATAATAATAATCTAAAAAGTGAAAATTGAATGGAAGAGAGAAAAGAGAAAGGAAATACCTGCGGTGGTGGGAACGTGACTATCGCCGGCGTCGAGTTCTAACACTGAAAACGAATTTGCGAGTTTCTCCATTTTTTTTTTCTTTCCTTCTTTCTTTCTGTACTTCAAACTCTTCAACTTTGGCGCTGTTAAAAATAAATGAAGACAGAAAAAAGTTTCAGGTTCAAATTTAACTGAAAAAACTTCGTTAAAATTTACGATTAAACAGAAAAAAAAAGATACAACGTTAATATATATTTATGAATAAATAAAAATCTAGCAGTAATAATAACAAAAGCTACGAACCTTTATGAAGGTACTTGAAGTTTGTTTAGTAACAAGAGTGATAGCTAAAAATAGTTTACATAGAAATTATATTAATTTTTATGAAAATAAGATAACGTATTGATTTTAGTGTTAAAATATCTATTACCATGATGGTTATTGTGAACTTACAAAACATCAATTTACTTTCAACGTTTATTAATATTTAAGGTTTGTTGGTCTCTACGTCAATTTTATTTGAGATGAGACTTATTTTTTTTGAATTACAAAACATCAATTACTTTCAACACTTATTTTTTTATATTAGAGTTCTTATTTTTCAAGTTTGAACTTGTTATTTTTGTCAATTGGAGTTTAGTGAGTTATAAAGTAAGGTTCTTTAGGTGTGAAGGTAAGGAAATCTCAAAGAAATCGAATATCGTGTGACTTTGTCATACAAATTGGAAGAGTTGATCTTTGCCTAAGTCAGGTTTGCATTCCTAATCTATGATTGGTTTGTAGTCTATTGCATGATTAGTGAGCTGTGTAATTTTGTCTGATGCTCGGTTGACAACATACACTCCTGAAAGTGGTAAAAGGATCCAATATTACTCCCCAAATCAACAACAATAATTCAATATCGAATCTAGAAAATGAAGCAAGGAATTAATCACTTATAGGAAGAAGTTGTTTAAAACACTGAAAACAAAAATTCCTAAATTAATTTGGTTTGGATTTGAGCTAGAGGAAGAGAGTGTCGGCTCCTAAAACGACATTGTCTTTATAAGTAACGCCGATGATAGTGGTTCCTGTGGAATGGGAAGCACTGAAATCGATTTTTTGATCATGATTCAACAACGAAGCAACAAGAAGAACAAAAGAGTAAAAATGTTCGTCAATTCGAGATTAATGAAAACCCTAATATGTTCACACTTGAAAAATAAAAACCCTAATCATAAAATCAATTCCAAAAAATAAAAATCCACATCACTATGTGTTTAAGTGGTCACCTTAGTTAATAATTATCATATAATTCACTGATTAATGCTGTGAACATTTTATCGTTAACTCAAACATAAATTATAAAATTAAAAAACATTTCCCATAGAACAAAATTGACGAAAAGAGACAACAGCCTTTCATGAAAAGTAGGAACACTCACTTTTTATTTATACTTAGACAACTAATTTTAATAATAAAATATTATATTCAAGCCATAATGATAATTATAAAACAATTTACAATAAAATAATAATTATGGGGTTGAGATTGGAATATAAGATAAAAGTGACGGTGACAAATATCTTGATATTTTATATTTTTTAAAACACGTGTTATTAGTGAAACTCGTGCATCTATATTATGAGAAAGTAACTTATATTTAAAAGTTATCCATTTTTACTTTTACACATTTTTTTAGTTTTATTACTTTTCTATGATTTTTAATTTATTTTGATTTATAATTACTTAATAATTTAAAAATTATGAAAATTTAATTTAGAAAACTTTTAACTTATAAGTTAATATATATAAACCCTAAATTTTTTAATTTAATATATATATATATATATATATATATATATATATATATATATATATATATATATATATATATTGATGATGCCAATATTTTTCTCACTTTCCTGTGATAACAAATTTATATAAGCGATAAATTTAATTAAAATAAATCATCGTAAAAATCTTATCTACAATTCAATCATGATATAAGCTTTTTCAGAAACTAAGTTGATATTATTTACCAAAAATATCATCATTATATTATTTGACCAAAAATTGATATTATTTAACCAAAAATTAGCATTAATTATATATGTCCATATACATTATCATATATAATACTCCAGATAATATTTCTAAACAGAATAAATTAAATAGTTACAATTTCAAAGTTTTTAATTATATACAATCAAAATTGCATATTTTCAAATAAATATTGCAAATAAATATAATTATACCAACTGACACAAACTTCTGACCGAAATAAATTTTTGATTGTGACATTTAAATATTAATTAAGGACATATGTGAAGAATATTTTTGCCAAAAACATTTAGAAAAAGAATTAAAAGATGAAAATTATTTTTTAGTAAATTAAGATTAAAAACATTTAGAATGAAAACAATCCAAATATTAAGGGCATATTAATATTTGGAGAACTTTTTTTATCAGAAACATTTAAAAAAAAAGAACTAAAAAGTGAAATTTATTTTTTAGTAAATCAAGATTAAAAAAATTATAAATTTTAGAAAAAATAATTATATTTTTTAGTAAATTAAGATTAAAATAATTAGAAATTTAAGAAGAAATAATTATATCATAGAGAAGAGACTAAACCAACTTTGCACAGAGGAATTAAATTTGGCTGAACCTTCCTATATTACTGCATGGCATCTTCTGAAATTTTTCATGCTTCGTAATCTTGCCACTCATTCTTCTAATATCCTTGTACATTTTTTCTCTCTTTCTGCTTCAACCAAAGAGATGCCTCCAAAAGGCAAAGGCAAAAGCAAAGGCAAAGGAAATGATGCACGGAAGAGGTGAGATTCATCTCTAGAACAAGAAAAAAAGCATTTTCATGCATGAACTGTAATCTTGCTGCTTAACCATTCTTTTGACTCTCTTAGTTTTTTCTTCTTTTGATCCTTTATTCTTCTTTTATCTTATTTTCTGTTTCACCACTGACACTATATAAGGTGATTTTTCTCTGTCATGTTCTTCATAATACACTGTAATCTTTGTTCATTCTTTTTCAGTTTCACCAGTTCTCCAGAGAAAAAGACTGAACCCAGCAGGTCTCCCAGAAAACCAAAACCGATTCCAGCAGACAGTACAGCAGAATCATCGAGGTTATGATTCTGAAATCATTAACACTGAAATCACACACAAATGCTGAAAAACCAGTTTTCTGAAGCGGTTATGTTTTACATAAGTATTCTTTGACTGTTCTTGTTTTCTGTTTAACCACTGACATTATGATTTGATTTTTCACGTCACTTTAGAAAAACACATACAGTTCTTGCATGAATTCATTTTGCTGTTTATTAATGTTCTTCGTATATACATTGTAATCTTGAACTTCATTGTTCTTCTTTCTTGGTTTCAGCAAGTCTCCCAATAAACGCAAAAAGAATACAAAGGACACCGCAACATCGAGGTGATGATTCTGAAATCATACACAAATGCTGCAAAACCAGTTTTTCATGAAAAGTGATTCTGAAAAGTACAGTGATAAGTTTACACCATTTTGATATATCTCAGATATTATTTTGTCATTGTATTTAGAGTTCATCAACATAATAACAAATAAATGATGAATAATTGAAAAAATATAAAAATGTTATTAAAAAATCTGTGAAAATATATTTTTTCTTCTGAAAATAGTTATTCACTCTATACATTCATGTCATTCTCTTGACCCTTTTCATCAGTGCATCATACGCTACCTGAAAATGTTGTTCACTTTTATTTTTCCATGAAGGGTCTCGGAAAATCAACCGATTATTGATCCATTTCATGGTCTGTTGAACCCATCACCAAGTCATAATGAATATTTAGAGGATGCGATGTTTTTGAGAAAACCAAGGATCGAAGAACCGGAGATCCCTGATGTTCCTCTTCTTCCTCCAGGGTATGAGGAACCTCCACGTAGCTTTGGGGGTTTGGAAGAAATTGTGGAATTGGCAAAGCGACTCAACAGAAGAAAAGATTAAATGTGAACATTCAATAAACAAACACTTGTTCAACATAACATTCTTTCTATGTTTTTGTCTTTACAATGTGTAAGTAAGCATTCTTTGAAGCAATATCCTATTTGCATATTCTTTTCAGATATGGAACTACAGTTTAGGGCTTCATGGTTAAAATAAATGTTCTTTTATGTAAGAGAATAAAGCAATCTTAATTGAAGTCGTATATGATTGGTGAGAAATATTAATGAATTGATATTTCAATTAGTGCATATGATTTTTCAACGTTGTTTTTGCTAAAAATTAAAATAAGCCACATTTGTATATATATATTTTTTTTAAAATATGGTGTTGGAGTTTAGGGTTAAAATATTGTTTATGTTAAAAAGTTATATTTGGGATTTTTAGAGATATAAGAAATCTAATTATTTAGTATTAAATTCGTATACAATTTGTTAAATACTATTAATTAATTAATTATTTTTTTGTGTAGAGTGTTATGCTCACTTAATTAGGAAGAGTCAGATCATATTTTTCAATACACATGTTCATATAAATTAGAGAAAATATATATATATATATATATATATATATATATATATATATATTAAAATCATAATATAAAATAGTGTTTTGTACTAAGTCTCGAGTATTTTGTGTTGTTTTTGGATTTTGATGAGTTTGTGGTTGATGTTTTTTGTATTGGTTGAAGTTATTAGTATTTGCTTAGGGTTTTTTTGAGGTTTATGGATGTACTTAGTGAGCTTATTTAAGAATAAACATTTACTAAGTGGAGAAATGACAAAAAAAAATGAATAGAAAACATGTTATGTGTAAAGATTTTTTAGAGAAACAAACAAAAAAAAAGTAAAAATCTGGTCAAGAATAAGTAAAATTAAGTAAAAAAAAACACAGGACTAATACAAAATATTAAAATCTTAAGAAATGATAATTTTTATTTTTTAATGTAAAAATATTATGTCTTGAAAATATTTGATAAAGTAATAATTAACATTTTTATTTCATCAACGTAGACTGAATTTCAATCCATCATAATAGAACCTTCGAATCTCAAACGTATATTAAGTGGTATATTTTCTATACAGACTGAGTGTTTGTCTGAAAATTGAGGAAAAACACATATCAATATTTCAAAAAGAATGATAAGATAACGTTAGATCAATGCATAAATTTACCACTGTCAATACAAAATATTTTTTGTTCTTTTATTTTTAACAATTTATCATCGAAATCTTTTGAAATATATCGTCAACTTTATGGTTTGATTTGTTTTATCTGGTGGGGTTGTAATTTGTGTAGAACATGTTAGCATTGTTAGAGAATAATGCATTAATTAGAGATAGGTTTGGTTTTTTTTTCGTATAATTGAGGAATGTAGAATGATTGATTATGTTTGAATTAAGTACCACAAAAAGAAAGAGAAGCCCTTATTCGTTGGTGTTTGTGAGAGCATATAAATAGCATAGTCCTCTTCTCCTTTTCCACATCACATATACACAACGCGCAAGATCCATCATATCATCTTCTCTTCTCTTCAATCCAATGGCCGATCAACTCACCGACGACCAGATCGCCGAGTTCAAGGAAGCCTTCAGCCTCTTCGACAAGGACGGCGATGGTCTCTTTTCTCAGATCCCTTTTTTATTTTTTTTTCGCTCGCTTAGATTAGATCTCATTTCAATTTCTCTCTTTTTTTCGTACCCTTTTGATTATTTTCATAAATTTCTAGTCTTTTCCTCTTTGGGTGCTTCTCCTTTCGTTTTTCGCGTCTTGATTTATGTGGGTGCGGGAGTGAATTGGATTTGCATTTTCGTTGAAAATTTCCCCCCTTTTCCCGTTTTTTCCTTTGCTAATATTGCATGTGATGTGACTGGTTTTGGGGTTGGTTGGCATAGATGTTTTCGGCCTTGTGTGAGTTGAGATTTGGTTTTGGGTGTTTGATTTCTCTTTCGGAATTGTTTATGTGGATGTGACATTTGGATTTGTAAGTAACACAACATAGGATGGAAAAAAGTAAACATCCGCTCCCATTTTAGGTGGATTTAGGAAATTAGAAGACACGGAGACGGAAAGTGATTTGATGTGATAACTGATCTAACAGGAAAAGAAAATATATGTGAGAATGTATGTTTATAATTGTTCGTACAAGATGGACCCCTTTACTATTTGTTGAGTTCATTTCGGTTCCTTTTATTTGATTTTCAACATGTATCCCAGTATCAAATAGCAATTGCATGGTGCGCGTATCTCTGATAAGGATTGGAAACTGGGATTTATGATTGATCAAGTTTTGATGCTCTTCTTGATTACCATTGTTTAGTTGTGTGTGGTTATAATGAATGGAAGGAATTATTTTACCCTCAGTTATTGTTTTGTGAGTCTTGTATGGCAATAGATTTTACGCAAATGATAAAATTGACCAGGGCGATTCTGACTACACCCTCCTAGTGCACATTCTTGCCACGATGTGTGTTTGAAACTTTTGAACAAAACCGGGGATTGTAAATTGAGCAGAAAGGCAAAATTTTAGATCTGAGTGTTCATCATATAATATAGCATGTTAGGTTACACATTGTTGATGTGTTCTTCCGTGTTCAACCAGAAAGCTAATTGTCATAGTTTACGTGTTTTTGGGCCAAATTAACGAGATGAGCTTATGAACATGCACTGAATTTTTTTATTAAATTGGATTGGATCGTGCAGTTTGTTGTGAGGCTGAATCTCTTGTTGGTGTTGAAATGATGCAGGTTGTATTACCACCAAGGAACTTGGGACCGTGATGCGGTCACTTGGGCAAAACCCAACTGAGGCTGAGCTGCAGGACATGATAAATGAGGTTGATGCTGATGGGAATGGTACCATTGATTTCCCAGAATTCCTGAACCTCATGGCGAGGAAGATGAAAGACACTGATTCAGAGGAGGAGCTGAAGGAGGCCTTCCGCGTGTTTGACAAGGATCAGAACGGTTTCATCTCTGCTGCAGAGCTCCGCCATGTGATGACCAACCTTGGCGAGAAGCTGACCGACGATGAGGTGGACGAGATGATCCGCGAGGCAGACGTTGACGGTGACGGGCAGATCAACTATGAGGAGTTTGTCAAAGTCATGATGGCCAAGTGAGGACCAACCAACCATAACAAAAAAATTTGAAAAGCACATGAACAGAAAAAGGACAGGGCAGATAAGTTTTGATGAGAATTCTATTTTCATTAGGACAAACTTCATTTGGGGTCATTAGTTTTTGTTGGTCGGGTTTGTTTGCTCTTATTTTAATTGGTATTGCTCATTAGTGTTTCTACTTCTACTTCTACTTGTGTGCTGTGTCCCTTTGTTTTAGTAGCTTCACCATGCATTTGTACTTCACTTGTCATCTTTTTTGGGTTACTACTATGAACCTCGAACAATTGGTTGCAATTTGTGCTTTTACATGTGAGTGAGTGACTTATACTGTTAATACCATCCTTATGCTATACATGATTGTTTGTGACCATCTTGCATTTCTCGACCTCACTCCAACAATGATGCAATGCAATGCAAAGCTAGTGAACCAAGACTGTATTTTGTTTCATTTCTCATGTGAAAAATATCATCTTTATCAGATGATGTTTCGCCCTCTTCTTTCTGATAATGGAAACGTCAAAACTAATGTACATAAAAGGCAAACGTCAAAGAAATACACGTTGTTTTGAACCCAAACAAACACACGTTCTTGAGCTAAACAATGACAGTAATAATAATGATAAGAAAATGGAAGATTTTACATTATTTATTGTTAGATTAAATGGTTGTTCGTGGGACATTGATGCCGCGCAGTTCAACCTGAGGAGGAAAGATTTTCCCTTACTGATGGCAAGAGATTATTAATTTATTTCAGAATGAAGCATACTTGTAGCAGAAGAAAATCCAAATCCAAATCCAAATCCAAACCCAAACTGGTTGTGAAAGCACAAGCAAAGTCAAAATCGTTCTGCCAAATGTTAACTTCCTGTGGCGGGAACAACTGCTGCTTTTGAAGACTACACACAAACCAACCACCTTGCTCGAAGACTTCATCTTCCTCTTTTTAACTTGGAAAAAGAATGGTTTTGCTCACACCTTGGGTAGAGAGACTCAAGAGAAGTGAGAGATGAATATCAAACGGTTATGTGATGTGGTAAAAAAAAGAAAAGACAGAGAGATAAGTAAGAGATGTGTATATATGATGGGGTGAATGAATCATTACTCATTTACACATATATTGGATTGCCAAAACTTATCTCACCATAAATCACTTTTTGTTAGTATCTGTACTAATTCAGGAAGATTTTTATCAGTGATGATGACAACCTTAAAAAAATGTTTAGTACATAGCATTCTGGTATTTCGTTAAGGTACCATCAAACCATATATTGTGGCCTCTTTCGTCTTTCAATTCTCACTCTCAGACTGCTGCTCAAGTTTAAACTGTGTATCTGTTATTTTTGTTTTTTTGAGTTCTTTGACGCCATCGTTTTCTAACAAAACGTCATTTTATAAAATTATAAAATGAAAAGATAAAAGAATCAAGTTAAAAGGAAATAAATCACCAAAATAGAATCTCGATTATGTTCATTAAATGATAATGAGATGTGCTAATAAATTTTAATTAATAATAATGATTATATTAAAAATATCATGTTAAAGATTAGTTTGTTTATATTTCTCTTCTTTAGTTACATTGATACTAACTGCTGTCACTGGAATAAATTGGCCATTGATGTTGGTTTTCATTGTCTTTTTTTTTTTTTTGTTTTCTCGGAAGACAGTGCTATAATGATGAACCCTGTTATTGTTTACTATAAAAAGATAATTCAAAGGGGTTTTAACATTACAAACCTATCACAGCTAATATGTGTAAGATGAGAGTACAAAGACTAAAGGGAAATTATCGAAATTCTTTTTCATCATACACCCCGTTATTACTAAATGTATTCTTATACTAATAAGAAATCCATTTGAAAACTCATTTTAGGACATATTTTATGTCTTTCTGAAAGTTTGTTTTGAAAAAATCATTTTAGAACATATCATATATGTGTTGTATAATCAATATATTGCAAAAGAAAATAGCTTATGTGGTTACAATAAAATATAAAACAACTGCATTCTCCTTTTTACACAACAAGAAATATCATAACTAACTTTTCAGTTTCTTTTAATGTTACACATCTTATTTCGCAGGTCATAGTAGTGACTGTGAATGTTGGACTTTTCTCCTCTGTAAGTCAGGAGATAGTTTTCATTCATCTATACTATTTCTACAATTATAAATAGATCCTCTTTTACTCTTTCGAAGACACTCACATGTTTTTTATTCTCTCATTCTCCTTATTTTCTCTTTTCTTTCTTATAGTAGCCTAGGTTTAGTAATTTACTCTTTTTAAGAGTTTATATATACTAATTTTTAAGATCCTCAAAAAATATTGGGAAGTTCATGTTGTATGTTGGGAGCCTGCACAACAACATATTGCAGATAAATCCTTAAGAACAATGAATATACACACCTCAAGATTACACGGACGAGTGTTGCACAAAACTTGATTAAAAACAATAATAAAGTACACAATGATTATGATATCAAAACCAAAACAAGGAGAAACTCAAAACCAAAACAAGGAGAAACTCAAAGAAAGAGGAGATTTTTTTAAAATAAATAAAAAAGGGGGAAAGGGGCATACTAGAGTAGATCTTGAAGAAGTAAAGGGAAGAAAAAGGAGAGAACCCACGAAGCAGCTTCAATGCAGAATCATAAATCTCTAAACTTGAGCATAAAGGGTGCAGGAGAACAACTCATGAAACCAACCCATTTGATCCAAGAGTCAAAAGTTCCGGGCCATTGTGTTTTTTTGGGAGACATTGGCCATCGTATTCTTTCTCACCTTTCTCGAGAAAGAGATCAAGGTTTGCCTTCATCCACCCACAACAAAATAAACAGAAAGCTTCCAAATTACATAATTTTTCTATTTTTTTTAATTTATTAAATTCCATATCCAGCAGCATATTTTTTTAATAAAATATTCACCTCGGCATATCTACCTCAACACATTTTAACGCATTTGTAACAATTTAACGGTTAAGATGAAATTAACTCAATTTTACAAATATTTAAACTCTTTTACAAATATATAAATCCAAGTGAAACAATTGAAAATATGAAAATCCACTTGAAATTCTCGCACAAATACGAAACGTTTAAACCTAGTTTTTATAAATAAAAAATATATTTAACTCTTTTTATATAGTTAAAAGGTTTAAATTTCTATAATTTGGTTTTTGAGTGTCTATCTCCAAGCTGCTTCCATGATAATTTATTTCCCTATCATGATTTATTTTCCCTATTTGCATTTTCTTTTGTTTCTTAAAAAGAAACTTCACTGGTACTATCACAACCTTAGCAGACAGACAACTCTTTAAAGAATTTATCCATCGATTTTTAAGATCGTGTCTAATAATAATAATACTAATTCAGCAGATTTGAAATATCTTTAAAGAACTTATCCATACAATTATAATAAATCACTATTTATTCAAATATACTTTTAAATTATATAATTTATAAATATATTATAAAAAATATTTTTGAATTACAAAATGTAATGCAAAAACATATTTCAGATTGAGTAATTCAAACTGATTTCTAAATTGTATAATTTGAAATAAATTTCACATTATGCTATCTGAAATGCTTTCCATCTACCGATAATTTATTAATTAAGATTTTTTCCATTTTATTGAGGTGCAGGAAAAAGGGATGGAGGTGCTGTGAAAAATAACACGCTCCATTTAACCGAGCTATGTCTACCTATTGTTGTCTGTGCCAGTGACTTTCCACCCGAGAGAGGAATATCCAATTAAAACCCAAAACGCATCCCGACTTTACTCGTCAGTACTTTGATCTCCTACCCTGTTTTATAGGGTGCAATGGAAAAAGAAGAAGCTAGAATTCCAAACTAGAACTCTAGAAATTCTAAATAAATGCACTCGATAATTTTATTCCTCATAATATTTAAAACTTCGGCAAATAAAAGTGTGAAAATGAGACGTAAAAGTACAGATAAAATAAGAAATAGAAAACCAAAACTTCGAAATATTTATGGTTCTATAGTTCTATAAACATAAAAAAATTATTAGTTTTGAAATATTTTCAATAGTTATAGTTCTTATCATGCAATTTTGTGTTGTCTTTTCAAAAATTAAAACATTTCCTTAACGCATTCGACCTAAAGTTCAATTATTTAGACAGGACCGATATTCAATCCATCACGAAAACAATCAATTGAACCCATGTCCATAAATAAATTAAAAACTTGTGTTATGGAAGTCACTTTTTCTCCTTTCTAACTTTTTTCTTTAACTAAATAAGAATAGGCAAGAATGCATTATAATCATCCTCATTTTCTCTTCATATTTTCTTTCCTCTTACCAAAACCTTCGACTAAATTTTAAGATAACACCAACCACAAGGGAAAGAAAAATGAATGATAGAACTTTGGAATTTTTCCTGTTTTTGTTGCCTACAATGCAAACGAAAATTTATAGCAATACGTTCTAAGGAATACTAACCACGCAGACAAGCTACTTATGCAACATAGCAAACCCTAATACGGGGCTAGTTTTACGACTTACTGTTACGGATCGGAGCTTCAACAAATCACGTGCACTAGACTAAAATTTCAGCTATTCTTTGGCTTGTGTACAATAGTTCGGATGTTCTAATGTAGAAAACATGACCAGCAACCTACCTACTTCAGCAGCTCTACAAACATCATATTTAAGGCAACCCCTAGTGTTATTTCAATATTCTAGAAGGAAAAGAAGCAACAGAGACTGAAAAAAACAAAAGGTTAAATTTATAAATCCGAACAGAAGTCTCGAGCGTATCTATAGACACAGGACTTTCATATACCGCCTGTCAGGACTATTATTTAAAAAATTTATCTTTACAGACTGAGGCTACCAAAAAAACAAAAAGTTTTATATAATTGACAAGCGTCACATATTTACCTCTTGAGTGGTTTGTAAAGGACAACTGTCACATATTTGGACTGGAATCTGTGAGTCAGTCCAAGGGCAACAACAGACTTTGAGGCCAAATTTTTCTCTATGAAGACGTGATTTAGCACTACATGTTGGGGCTTGGAAGAGGAACCTACATCAGAGTTCTCCATACCTAGGACAGTAAGATGCAGTTGCGAAGGAACAGACATTGGCTCCTTTGCAAAGTCCTCGTCAGCTGGAAATGCTTGACCATAACTGGATTCGGGGGAAGGTGGTGCTTCAAACTCAGACACGCCATCAGGGTTTTCTGGCACATAATCCTACAGGAAAACAATAACATTCAAATCAGTTTCTGGAAGAGAAATTAATTTCCCTAAATGGGATAGGAAAATATTAACCATTCTTGTGATCAGTTGAATTTTCTTTTGATATTGATAGTCAAGTCAATTTAAAGTAACAAGTAAAATCAGGAAAAAATTTGCAAGAGTTTATTACTCAATTTTCATCCAAAACTCCTTGTAACTCCCAACCTTGCTAAAAGCGCAAAATCCTATGAAAACTAGCTTTGCAAAACTTATAAGTTGTTTCCATGAACCAATAGCAGAGTGCAGAAACCAGTGTTTTCATCAAGAGAATGAAAAAATAAAAACTCAATGCAGACATACAACTAAATTATACAGGAAAATGAATTTCCAGATGAAAATACGTTCAGAAAATGATATTTTCATCAAGAGAGAAACAAGTAGGACGATACATACATTAACATCAAGAAGATTGCAGACATGTCCCATCTCGTCAGTTACATTAGGAAGGTCAGGAATAAATCTCTCTTCACCATCAACAATGAACCTGTAATGATATATTCCTGGTGGAAGGACTAATAAGATTGAGTGATCCTTGCCAGCTCGCTGCAGTGCCTTTCTGCAAATAATAAACTTACCGTTACTGATCTCATTGTAGAATTTATGCAGACACTATAACTATTTTATGTCAGATACAATCAATTGTCACTGACAAAAGAGTGGTTAAATCTCACCTAGAGGTCCAGTTATCCCAGGATCCCTCAACAGCTACGTTATTACCACCGTAGTTCCATGTAATCATGACAGGGATCCCGTGCTCAGGAGGTTGATTGACGATACCATGAGGCTCATTCTGCCACATTTGATTGAGAAAAGGAGGGCCGTTACCTCTTTGTAATGGAGCTAGAGGAACCTGAAAACAAAGAAAGTCAATATTTATTTTAAAATAATGCTAATTTGCCACTGGTGAAACTTACATACAAATTTCCTAACCCAAAAAACAAATTCGTAACTAAGAGAAATTGAAATTTCAGTACGGCATATAGCAATGATGCAAGTTACATCACGAACAACTTTAAAAAGAGTTACTTGTCATCCTCCACTTTCATTTTCTTAAAGTTTAATGGTAAGTGGGGCAACATATCTTAAACACAATAGTAAAAATATATAAAACAAGGCATAGACCCCTCTCTGACGTGATCCCAAAGGATATCAACAGAGGGACCACAGAAGGGTGTGCCAGAGTTCTGGAGTGTGGACTGGCCGGAAATGCAGCTGAGAGCAGTTGGTCAATCAGTGTCTAAGAGAGAAGACACCTACACCAATTAGCCTTCAGAAGAGGTGAGAGTGGGAAAAGGGTCTAAGGAAATAAAAAGGGGGCAAAATCCCAAGATTCCCCCAACCAAACTATGCCACTCCACGGAACAAATGTAGAGGGATTTTAGTCTCATGCAAAAGTGGTTATGACTGCAATGGCATCAATTCAAGCTGCTCTAGACACAACGGGGTTTCACAGAGATTCACTAGCATTCTTAGTAAGAGCAAATAGCTATGGTGTGCAAAGTGCCATCAATCACTCTGCATTTTGAGTACAAGATATTATATACAACCAAACTGGTTTGAGAGGATAATCACCTTGCTTCCAGACATGCAAGTAGTAGTTAAAATAAATAAGGATTGCATTAATTGACATAATTATGCAGAAGCAAAAGAACTTAAATGTCAGAATCTAGCATTGCCAGGGTTGTTAGAAAATACCCAACATGAACAAGAAAATGTTGAGGGGGCTACTACTCCTTTAAGATAAATTTACACCGTGAAAGTCACAAGGTCTTTTTTCCACATATGACAGGTTTTTTTCAGCGACTACGAAATGATCTACTGCTGAAAATCTGAAAATTGCAGGGTGCAACATTTTTCACAACATTACACTCTACTTTGGGAGTGACAATCTTTAGACGCAAAAAAATTCAACATATATAAATGAGCACAGCTGGGAAACCCTGCACATTGTAAAGGTAAGAGATAGACATATATCTGTGTTAAATTAAATTATAGATATTTATTCCCCTTAAAAGAACTAGAGGGTAACTAAAAGATTAACATTTTATTAAACAGTAGATCAGGTAAAAATTAATACTAATTCGAAACATTGGAAAAGAAAACATAAAATTACTTAATTGTGTTTGGAAACATGTTTCCCACGGACATACACCAGCTCTCTTGTAGCAAGACAAACCTGCTTCTGCATCCCCTTTTACTAAATTGACACAAAAGCATGAACTCACACACATGTCTGAACCCATACTGAACACAATATAAGCATGCAAAATATGATAACCAAAATTCACAAATAGTGAATGGACAGTGATTCATACAAATTAAACTAAACCACCAGTCTTGTTTTTTCAGCTTGGCTGGACACGTACATATCAACTCTGCACTAGATAGAGATGCCTTAGGAATAGAAGTTTTCTTCTCCAGGTTATACGCACTATTCCGCAAATCAGAAACCACAAAAATGAACGCTCAGAACATAGATAGGTATAAAGGAGACACTAGGCAAATATTTACCAAACCCATGGATCAGTAGAACATTGGATAGAAGGGAATAAATGCACAGAAAAATATTAATTGTATACTGTATACCACACTTAAATTACATATTGATGCATTCATAACAATATCCAAAATTATTGAATCACCATTGGCAAACATTATCATTTATCTTTATTCCAATATTTCAAGCGTTGTTTCTCAAATGGAGAAATGTCGAGGAAAGACACCAGGTCAGACGTCATATAAATTGATATAGAAAGTAATAACAATAAAATTGATTCTGTAAAAAGTTCAACTTGGTCGGGTTCCAAACAGCTTTCACATACACTCAATCCAGAGGACACAATTGAGTGCAATTTTTGAATCAGACCAATTTAACTGGTTGAGCCCAGTAGACTAGAACTATTCAAGCGCATTTCCAAATGGTGTAATAATCTAGTCACAAGTCACAACCATGGGACATGTTAAACTTATATGGAGTCATAATGTAGCAGATAAGCGAACTGTGTCGTAAGTCCAGCAAAGTTTTCAACTCTCACTGCACAGAAAAGAGATTGCAGCATTGGACAGAATCTACAAAATAGTGAGCTAACTCTCCTAAACAAACAGATGCGAGTACGTAAAAGTTCTGAAAAGAAAAATCAGATGCGAGTACGTAAAAGTTCTGAAAAGAAAAATCAGATGACAGTTGTACTATCGAAGATCCACACTATCCGCCTCTCAACATTCAAACAATTTAAACCATAGCCAGACAATCAAAAATAGAAATATTCAGGTAGGTCACTTTCATGTTCATTGCCTGTTTGGTCAGGCAAGTTAGACATATATTTCTCTACCAATCAAGAAGCTGTGACTTGCAGCTTCAATTTGTTTCCATATGTGAAAACACACTGTTGTTCAATCCGAACCATGTCCATGCACAAAAAAACCAGTTCATCAACAACAAAATTACCAGATCCGATCGACAGCACTTCCTTTTTTCAACTTCGAACGTGTGAAGATAAACTCAATAAATAATCCGAGGTTTCAACCAAAGTAACCCTACCTACACTGCCTCCTAATCTCCCGCTCTCTGTCTCTCACGCACCAGACATTAGTTAGCACCAAAACTCACCAACCGAACACATAAAGTAAAATCGACGAATAACCTAGTTGACCGAACAAAACCGAAATTCCACCAAAATAATTCAACATCAACGCATAAACCAAATGCAGACAAATCAAAGCAGAAGTGAGAGAGGATGTTGCGGGTAGAACCTGAGGACCGAAGAGGATCGGCGATCTAGAGCGGCGAGGACTTTGAGGCGGGCTATTGGCCATTGAATCGGAGGAGAAGGCGCGAACAGGAGGATGGGAATCCGGCGCGTGAGCTACAGCTACGACGGTTTCGGCGACAGGGGGATCGGCGGTGGCGGTAATGGATCCGTCTTCTCTGCCGTTAGCGTTTCCCATGCGATATGCTATTTGCCGAAGCAAACGACGGAAAGTGAAGGGAAAACGAAACGGTGCGTGGAGTCGTCGTCGTTTTGTGAAAGAGAGCAATGCAATGCAATGCGCGAGAAGTAAACAACGGAACGAGGATTGAGATTGCGCGAGTGAGAGTGGAGAGAGGAAGAAGGAGTGAAGAAAATAGAAACGGTTTTGTTGTTTGTTCTTATCAACTTCTCTTGTCTGAGTCTGATCTGACGCTGTGTTCTGTTTGGACTTTGCAGAAGGAGAAATAGAGATTAAGAAAGAGAAAAAAAAAATGAGAGAAAAAATATATCTCTTTATTTTATCTTCACTCTCTCCTCCTCGCGATTCTTTTCACGCTCTTCCTCAAAATGTTCCTACCTTATGTCACATTTTTTTAATGGGAATGTATGCATCATAAATTATAAATAATGTCAAACTTATAATTCTGGATATAATAAAAAGTATTTATTTTTTAAAATAAAATTAATAATTATAAATTATTATGTAATGTTCTTTTTAATTATTAATAACTTCTTTTTAGAATATTTTAATTTGCACATTTTTAATTTGCATATGTACAAATTAAAATAATTATTTCAAATTATAATAATTTTTTAGAAATATTTAATTACTTTAATAGATTTTCAATATTTAAGGATTTTTTATCATTGTACTCTTTCTTTTGGCCCTTTTTATTTTTAACTTAATTTAAATATTTGTAAAAGAAACTATCAACAATTAAAAGTGGCACTATACTATAATTGAAACGGTATCTAGTAAATTTAAAATATACTTTATATGCCTAAACTTATTTATTTATAGTAAACTGAAAATTAATTATTTATTATAAATTCTAAATATATACAATTATTTATTTTTGGGTGCTAGAAACATCAAAATATTTGTTTTGATTTGTAATGAAAAAGGAAAAGAAACGAAAAAAAATCTTAAAATAATTGCACTATTAACAAATTACTAAAAAAATTAATTTAAGCGTTTTAAATTCCTAATAAGTATATATCATCAATTAAGTTTTCATTTAAATATTTTGATTTGTTCTTAAATTTATATATTTTTCATATAAGTATTTGTTCTTAATTTTTTTTTCTTACTTCTTTGTCTTTATATTCGTTTTATATTAATACTAAATGACATATTTATTATTTATTATCAAAACGAAAAGTAATAGTGTGTTAGTATAAGGTTAAAAATAAAGAGAAAATGTTTAATGAGGATAAAGAAAAATAAAACGAGACAAAACTCTAAATACATTAAGAACGAAATTCAAGTTAAGTTGGAGTGGAACTAAATATAAACAATTTCTATGATATTGTTAATTTAATAATCACCATAACCTGTCTCCTTTCTCCTAGTGAAGGACAGAAACCACCAAGAACAAAAGTCACCATCTCCAAATACTTTTCATTTTATATTTCATGTAAGTGGTGTATAAAGTTTAAATTAGCTATTATACTACCTCAGGGTCATAAATAACTACTTAAAATATTCTGAAGCTATAATGAAATAATATATGAAATTAAAAAAATACTAATAGCTAATGTCAAACAAAGAATCATGGTAATTTTGAAAAAAAAATATATTATAAAGTTAAAATACCAAAACAAAACCTTCAAAAGACAAAAGAGCAAACAGATTACTGAAAAGGCGAAGGACATAAAAGTATTTTACCTGTTTTTGTTTATTCCAACCATTGTTGATTAACTTGTTATAATAAGTTGGATCTTGAAGAATGGCCATGGTTAACTTAATTTTTAACATTATCAATTTGCCAGAACGACAAGTGGGGTTTCTTTTTATCAATAATTTTATTGAAGCTGTATTTTATTATGAATATTAAAATTGTTACTAGCTGACACGATGTCAGATTTGCATGCACAACAGCTTACAAATCACAGAACCAGGATTTGTTCAAACAAAGATGAACTTTCACTCTCTCACCCACACATGTAAAGGATACTTTTTCTTTTTCTGTCTCTTAAAACTTTTATAGTAGGGTTTTATAAATAATTATTTATATTTATAATAATAAAAAACTGAAATCTTGACACGTATAGTTTTATGGAAAATGATACTTGAACAACCATTTTTGACAACATTTAGACACGCGCACACGTGTCTAAATTTGAGTGGTCCAGTTGGAAAAATTAAATGAAAATGGACCACTCAAATTTAGACACGTGTGCGCGTGTCTAAATGTTGTCAAAAATGGTTGTTCAAGTGTCATTTTCCTAGTTTTATATTTTGAACTTTTTTTACAAAAGAATTCAGTTAAATTTAGAAAAATAAAAATCTAATTGAGTAAAACAAAATTCAATAAAAAATTAAATATAAAAATTAAATTATTGATTAATCTTAATTTAAAAATACGATGATATAATGATTTGGAAAAATCAATATAATAGAACAAAAAACCAAAGATGACTCCAAATGGATCAACATCACAAATCGGACAATTAAGTTTGGAAGTGAGAGAGACCCTTTTGCTAAAATTGACTCCTTACCAAATTGTCTTTATTAAATATGTACATAAACTCTATTAAAAAAGGTATCCATGTTAATTTCAATCACAACCAGTATCACATTCAGAGGAATCAAGACGTTTAAACCTATTTTGTCTGCATTTCATAGGAGCCTTTTGAACACAAATTGAAAGGAGGAGTGAAACAGGTAGTCAATTTCAAATATTATCAATATTGCTTAAAAATTAGGTTAAAACACTTTAAATAATTATTTTTCTTTTTACCATATGAAATATTTGTTAAGAATAAAATTATATTAAATTATAAATTTCAAAACAAAGAATACCTCAAACCAGATTGATTGATGTTTTGCTTTATGAAATAAAAGTCAAGTCTTCTTGTATAAGTAATTTTGGAACTCTAAACTTAGGTCAGAGTTTAATCTTTAATTTTCTTTTCTCTGCTAAACATTGTGAATATTTATCCAAATACCTTACTAATAAATGCGTAATAAAAATAATTTATAAATTTTAGAAATAAACTTTTAATTAGTATTAATCAAATATTTTTGCTTAAAATTAACAAAATTATTCTTAATTGTTGATCTTATTTGTGGTTTATTGTTGTTTTGTAAATGAATTAAAGATTATGTTGATCGATCATACGATATAATAAACTTACTTGAATTTAAAATAAAAATAATGACGTACATTATAGAATCAATAACTGAGATTATAAGACTGTCATATTATAAGAAACATAATCCGATTATTAAAATAGGCACAACTTAAAAATAACATAAAATTAACTAGAGAAGAAGCTGTAGCCATAGATTTGAGTACCATATTCTCATTAAGATGCATCACAGCAGAGGTATCTGCAGTAACTACAAAACCATCTTCAATCGGTGGACACCAAGCACCATTCTCAACACTACCAATTCACTTCGTTGGCCTCTGACCACCGTTTGGAGCATTGCCAATATCTTCTTCAGTTTTGGGACCATTGTTTCAATTTTCTTACATTGACCAACACAATTTGATTCCACAGTAAATAATCTATCAGCTATTTATGGAGATTTTTGTTATGCAGTGACAAAAATAGAAAAAAATATGTGAAATAGATGTCTTTGGAGGAAAAGGAAACGCGCATAGGTGGGCGCGTGAGGTAGCGTCTCAAGTAGGACACACGTGTAAGGGGCCACCCCTTGTTTGGTTTTTGTCCAAAGTGCCATGATTGTCACGTGACGTACAAGGGATTCAGATAAGATTCTCTCTCCTTTTGTGAAAAATTAAAAATAAAAAATTAAAGAAAAACAATGCTATGCTCCCCAATTACAAAACTGCACTCACTGGAATATAACCTATTTGGATAATCTTATTAAAGAGAAACAGGCTATCTTTCCTTTGGAAAAGAGCTATTTTGCATTCTATTATAGGCTCTCCCCCACCTTTAGAACAAAAAAAAATATGCTTTTGTTTTTAGTTCGATTCTGGTACTAAGTTAGAAAGCTGGTTAAAGATTAAAAATGGATGATTCAAAATTTAAACTCGTAGCATATAGACCAGATCGGGAGTTGTTATTGAGACGTATAAACCTATCAGTCAGTGATTAAGATGATTAAATTTATGTTGAATAATTTAAAGATAAAATATAATTATCACTAATTAAGTTCTAATTAAATTGTTGTTACTTAAAATTTCAATTCAAAATTTATAAATATAAATTTAAATTAAGAAAACAAACAATTTACTGTATTATTAATATTTTAACTGTGAAATATTTATTTGACTTTAATATTTATGTATATAATTTTCGAACCATACAACACTGTCTACTTAAAAGAGAAGACACTTTGAACTCATAAACTACTATTTTACTGTTGAACCGTTGAACTTTACCATATATTTCAAAATAAAACTTAAATTTCTTATACATGATATATTTTTTAATTCAGTATAATATATTAGTTTATTAAATTTACATAAGTTTGATTTTTTTTATTAGTTAGTTATATATAATATATGATCCTATTAATGGTCCAACATGTTGGAATGGATTTGCCTACAAATTAAAAATGTTGGTATGGTTGAGTGAGTAGATTAACTATCCAAACAAAAAGGTCATTAATTCAAAGGTACTAATATAATTAAAATAATTAAATATTATATTAATGTATTAGGATAAAATTTTATTAGTGTTAAAGAAATTCAGTTTATAATATTTGAAAAGATTATATACAATACACATAAACTTTCAAGATTTAATATATAGTTTTGTAAGTGAGTTGTTATTAATATTCTTGTCTATAATAATGAATCAACTCAAATAAATTGGGTTAGATTTTGTTTGTAATTTAGTCAAATGTAACATAACTCGAACAAGCACAATTTGTTACACATTGGATACAAAATATTATGTATGTTGAATTTAAAACACTCCACCGAACAAAATTATTATAAAAAATGATTGGTTGTTTGATCATTTAACTATATATGTTATTTTGTATATGTTATTTGTAGTTTTATTTAGTTTAAACATTGAATTTGTAGTCATGTATGTTTGTTGATCTTTTTATTTTTAACATTCCCACAATCATTTTTTAAGACTATTCAATTTAAAAAAAAAAAGCATTTGACAAATACAAATTTAACAAAGGAGATTCAAAAGTTGTGTCTTGATTCAACTCAAATTTATGAGCATGGATTAAGTCTAACAAAATAAAAGAGAAAAACTTAACCTAATTTCACTTGTTAATATTTTATTATCTCGGTTCAAATTTAACTTAACTTATTGCTACTTTCACCACATGTCTTACTCCTTTTTATTTGAGAATAAATGATCATTTGAAGGTCGGGATAACTTCAAAGATCAAACTCCCTATGTTCATACATACAATACTTGAAGCAACCATTAAGAATTTCACCTTATAATCTTTTTTAACACATACTTGGAAACATACAAAACTTTATGCATAAAATCTCATAAAATTTCATTGATATTACTAAAGAAGCCTTACATTGTCATTACATTTCCATCCATAAGAAACAAAAAAAAAAATAGATAATCAATTAAAATTTCTAAGTTTTTTTTAAAGGAGATAATCAATTATTCTCGAGAGAAATCATGCAAAAATGATTTTTGGACTGCAATAATCAATTATCATATGTGATAATCGATTATTCTTAAGAACTTCAAATAAATTATGACATTCTGGTTGGAATGATCGATTATCAAGTGAAATAATTTATTGTTCTTGTTAGTTTTTTACAATAACCTGATTTTTCTAGTTTTGATGCATCTTAGACATATCCAAACGATAAATTTAGGATCTGTAACGCTAAGATTGATACGAAAACATGTTTATAGATGGAAACAGAGCACTACATTGCTCATTTGGTTAGAAATTAGAAGCACCAAACCAACTCAACAACTCAAAAGTGCCTAAACATCCTCACCTTCTAATGCATAATTTTGTAAACTAAGGGTCTGAACAAGTTACAACAAACCCAATTACATACCTCAAACCCTCATTTTCATCACAGACCCTATACTTTAGAATTTCATTAGTCAAAACCCCAAAAAATGAATCAAAAACCATACAAAACTCATCCTATCAACTACCTATTAGTTTTACATTAGATTTATCTAGTCTCAAGGTATCAACCAGTCTAAAATGACCTTAGAACAATAGTAGAAACTCAATTTTACTCATACAACTTGTACTTCAAATTTTCACCTATCAACACTTCCTTTTATGCCTAGAAATGACTTATAAATTAACCCAACCACTTCTCCTTAATACTATAAAAATTTGACATCATTCAACATCTCAACAACAACATTCAAAACCAAAATGAGTTCCAAACTAAACTAGCAATGCATACCAACATCATTCAATCAAAAATCATCATTCCAAAACACTTCAAAACTAATAACAACCATTTTAACAAAATTCAACAACATGCATCAATTTCATAAACTACCAGACATCCTTTCATACTCAAACACTAAATTATCAAAATATAACACTAGCTTCCCTTACCTTACATCAAAGCTACTAAGCTCTATTCATGTTGAAACCCTTGTTTAGATTTCAAGGAACTATAGAAACACCTATAGGACACAAAAATGGTGATCAAAGAGAGTCCTTAGAACCTATGACCAACAAAGAACTAGGAACGGAGATCAAGAAACACACATGTGTCAAGAGATCATTAAGCATAATCTCAAACTAAGAACGAAAGAAAAAAAGGAGTCGAAACTTACTTTTTTTATACCATAAACTGATAGGGTATAAATGAAGATTACTCAGTCGTTATCTCCTAAGAACTTTATGATCGTCGAACAAATTATCGAAGAGTCATATATCTTAGAGAAAACTATGAGAGAACTAGGAAGAAGAGTTTTAGAGAAATGACTTGTGTTTTAAGTAATGAGACAAGTTTAAGAAATTTTATTTATTTTATAATATTATTTTAACTTTAAAATACTTGGTCTCATTGTTTTAAAATAACTATAAACTCTAATACTTTATTTTCTTTGTTCTTACACATAAAGTATTATCAAAATAATATATAATTTATATTAGAGATTAAACATAATATTTAAAAGCATAGTTAAAAAAATAATTCTGATAAAAATAGTTGTAGTGAGAATCACAATGTTTTATATGAGAGAAAAACAAAAATCGTTTTGATATTTTAATTTAATTTTTAATAGGTTGTTAAATGGCACACTTCTTTACACTTTCATCAATATTTTATTTAGTGATTGACAATAAATATATATATATATATATATATATATATATATATATATATATATATTTCTAATAAAAATATATTTTATTATTATTATGATCCAATGTCTTTTTTAATTTTTAAGATCTTAATTTGATCATATTTTTATGTTATATAATCGTATTCCTATTACAGACATGTGACTTGCGTGTAGTGTTACTCTAAGCCAGTTGTATAAAACAATTAGCTAAAGAAAACTTTATAGAATTTGTTCCTAAAACAAAACCAGTCTTTCCATGTCACTTAATAAAATTTAAAGTGCATGTTTTTTCTATAATTTTGTGTTCATATAACCTAATATATAATGCCACAAATTTACATTTACACGCACTCATAGGAGAAAACAAACTTAGGTATAAAATATTGTTAAAAAACACGAAAAGATTGCAAGTAATAGAAGTCCTTGTAAACATTAGCACTAGGGATGACAACAGGCCGGGTTAGGCACAGATAGTATGATACCCGAACCCGACCTGCGTGCAAAAAACGTACATGTTACCCGCCCCCGCTACCCGATGAATACCCGCATAACACAAAATTCGCGGATTTTTTTCAACTCGCGGATACCCGTTGGATACCCGTTTTCAACCCCAAAATATTTAATTTTTTTATGATTTACAACTTCTCTCTCTCTCTTTCTTTCTCTTTGAGATCAATCAGCCACAGTTTCCCCCACAAAAAAAATCAGATAACCTAGATAAAATCCCAAAAGCACCAATTAAAATATCTAGGGTTTTTGAAAAAATAATAAATTCCCTTTTTCTTTTTCCTCTTTTTGTTTTTTATCTCTCAGTCTTTTCATTCCCACCAAACACCCTTCCCGCTCCCCCATTCTTTCGTTCCAAGAAAACAACGATTTAATTGTTTGAGGATTGGTTGCTGCTTACTGATTGCACTTTTTTTTTTCATCACAGAAACCCATTCCCCCAAATTCCATCCCCCAAAACCCCTTCCTCTCCTCCCTCCCCGACAACGCTTGGGACCACTACATCTGCAAATCATTTGATTATCTCAACAGGCAAAACCCTAACCTCGACTTTGATTCTTACAAGAGCGACTTGCATCTCCCGATTCACCACCTCTTCCAGATTGCCAAGGCAGTGAAGTAGTTCTTCGGCTAGTCCTCGATGTTGAGAGAGGCATCGGAGAGAACCAGGTTGGGAGGAGTCTCGGGAGTTTTCTTCTTTAAGGAGCGAGAAGATGATGGCGAGGGTGGTTTTTTGGGAATTGGAGAAGGCGTTTTGCTATTGACGGTTCATTTCGGATCTCTGCGTCAAAGTGTTAGGGTGTGCAGATCAGATGTCTCTTTTATCTTCTCTTCTTTTTTTTCAAAGTTTAAATTTGTAAGTGTGTGTGTGTGTATGAGATGTGAATGAGAAAACCCTAGTTTTGTGACAGCAGAGAGAGTGAATGAGAAAAATTATGAAATTTAGGGTTTGTTTTTTCTTTGACGGCAGAGAGAGAATAAGTAAGAAAAACGGGTACCCGCGGGTATGGATAGTGTGATACCCGAACCCGACCCGTTAACAAGCGGGTATTAAAATAAATGCTACCTGCTACCCGCAGGTACTAAATATCCGAAGCGGATTTTACCGTAGATACCTGCGGGTACAGATTTTTTATCCATTCCTAATTAGCACATTCAATCATCCTCAATATAAAGTTGTCTTGTATTTGGCACATCTTAGAAAAAAAAAGTTAGGGTGCATATGTCCCTTGTTAAACTTTGGACAAATATTAAGTTGAAAGAAAAATCAAGAATGTAGAAAACATTAAAGATAATGAAATCTTTCGAAAGTTGAACGGTTCTTGCATGTTGGGCAGTGACAATGGAATTATTTGGTAATTTAATAGATATAGGTTTGATCTTATCGAAGGTGACAAAGTGTTCTTTCTCATGGATCACATGATTAGTGACCCATGTGTCTATAAGAAAACATACATTGTTTGTCTTTTGTTGTGTCTCGTTGTATTTGATTGATGTTATGTGAAAATTTATCAACTTTTTCTACTATCCGCAACAATTTCTGCATTTGTCATGGAGTGAAAAAATTGAGGGCAGTGTTAGTGTTTGTTTGCTTGCTAGGTGGGATGTGTCTTTGCAAAGGCAAAGCAAGCATTGACAAAGTTTCAGTCACTTTATCCCCCTCTTTCTTGATTGTTGTTGTCATTCCTCTTATACCATGGTGAGTAACCATGCTTAGAGTAACATTCATCCATGGTGTGGTTCATCTTGTGATAGTAGGGGCATTGTTTCCCATAGTTGGGATTTCTTCCTCTCCCTCTTCCTTGACCGCAAGATCCAGAACCACGCCCATGAGGCTTTCAGTTTTGTTCTGTTTTCTAGTGATTTTGTTTGTCAGTTGTGTTGGCCAGAACTTTAGTTTCAATATTCTGTTTGGTGAAGTCAGAATCTTGCTTTTCTTGCCTTACTTGTTGCGTGATGAGGGAGACGACATGGTTGATATTGGGAAGAGGCTCCATTAATAGGAATTGGGGTCTAACATTATTATAATTATCATTTATGCCTTTTAAGAAACAAATAACATGTTCCACTTCTCTGTATTTGTGAGAAATTTTAGACAAGTTACAACTGCAAGTGACATCACAGGTACAACATGACATGGGTGTAAGAGATTCAAATTCTTCTTATAGGATCTTCAAATCGATAAATAATTGACTTACACTTCTTTCTCCTTGCTTGATGGAGTGAATGTCTCAAAGTAAGTTTGAAATCTTGAAATAATCACCTTTTGAAAACCTTCTTTTGAAAAACGTCAAATCCATGTTTTGAACTGAAAAAGAAGATTAAGAAAAAGAAAGAGTGAGAAAATTGAAGAGAATCAAAAGAGAGAAAAAAAAGTTGAGCATTGCAGAAGAGCAAACGAGAGAGGATAAAAAATCAGATTTCATAGTCACGTTACCACAGAGTTAACTCCATTTACGTCAATAATTTAACGAAAGTGACTTCAACGATACAATTTATACCTTGAGACCAAATAAAAGCATTTTTAAAAGTGAGTACTAACGAGAAAAAATCCTTCGAATGTGGAAAAAAAAACAATTAAGCTTCAAAATAATCTAAATACAAATACTAAATATGAATTAATAAAACAAGCATTATATGATAGTTTAAATAAGCAGTGTAACATAAGAAAGAAAGAAATTAAATCAAATAAATAGAAAACTCATCTTATCGCATTAATAAAATTAGTGAATTAACTTAATGTTATAAAAAATATTACCATGTTTCGTTATTTGAAGAAAAGTGTTCGTTCTTTAGATTTACCCAATCAAACTAATTAAATTGATTTGAATTTTTAGTCCAATTAGATTCAATTTAAAATCTAATTACTGCAATAGATCCAAACTAAATTAACCAATATTTAAGTTGACGTAATGTAACTTTGTCACAATAAAAATATACTGTTTTCATTTTGTAGTAAATGATCAAGCATGTTTTCATTTTTTTAACTGTACATTTTCGCAAAACATTAAATTTTGAGTTAATTGATTTAGCTTAGATTGTGTGGAGAGAATTGATGAAGTTGAATCCATCTAAATTGATAAAATTTAATTGTTTCAATTTTTAGTTTCCCTTAAATATGATCTAAAAATACCCTACTACATTCTTAATAATACTATCCAGTGAGTGGAAATATTTGGATTATAATTATAAAAAAAGTGAATAATTGTATTCTGTTTTCAAATTATTTAAATTTTATTTTCTAATTAGCAGAGAAGACAAACAGGAAACCTTAAATTGTAATTTTAATTGACATGTTTTTATATATTTATATTTATATAAATAATATAAACAAACTGACAGTGACATATCTATTGCAGCATATACCGAGAACATGAATTGGGACGAGAATAGATCCGGCCCGGCCCGGCCCATGAAGTGATATTTAAATATATTCGGGCTGTGGAGTGAAAGAGATTACTCTACATCCAACTGAGGGCGCAATCGCTCCTCAGAATTCTTTCTTCAGACAAAACAACAAAAATAAAATACGCTCCAAATCCCAATTGCCCAAACCCTAACCCTACCTCTTCCACCGCCATGGCCAAGAAACGAAAGCTTCGATCCTCAGACCCTGAACCCGCCAAACCCATCGAGCCACAGCAACAAGACCAAGAACCAGAGGAACAACTCGACCAGCAAGAGCAACCCAATCCCGAACCAACCTTAGAAGAGCCCAACACCATGGCCGTCGACGAACCAACAGAGGAACAGCAGCAAGAACAGCAAATCGCCGAAGGTCAAGAAGAGGAAGAGGAATTAGAGGAGCAACAGGAGCAGGAGCCAGAAACCCTAGAAGAGCAACAGGAGCCGGAAGCTCTAGAAGCTGCGAACCACGCCGAAGCAAACGGTGCTGGAGAAGAAGAGAACAACGAAGAGGAAGATGAGGATCTCAGTCTTGAAGACGAGCCCGTGGAGAAACTTCTCGAACCATTCACGAAGGAGCAGCTGCATGCTCTTGTGAAGCAGGCCGTGGAGAGGTTCCCTGAATTTGTCGAGAGCGTACGCCAGCTCGCCGATGTGGACCCCGCACACCGGAAGATCTTCGTCCACGGCCTCGGCTGGGACGCCACTGCCGAAACCCTAACTTCCGTGTTTGGGAAATACGGCGAGATCGAGGACTGCAAGGCCGTCACCGACAAAGTCTCTGGCAAATCGAAGGGTTACGCTTTCATCCTTTTCAAGCACAGGGATGATGCTCGCAAGGCGCTGAAAAATCCCCAGAAGAAAATTGGAAACCGTACCACTTCTTGTCAGCTGGCCTCTGCTGGCCCTGTTCCGGCGCCCCCGCCGAACGCCAATCCGGTTTCTGAGTATACGCAGCGGAAGATATTTGTGAGCAACGTGAGTGCTGAGATTGATCCCCCAAAACTGCTTGATTTCTTCAAGCAATTTGGGGAGGTTGAGGATGGTCCTCTTGGGCTGGACAAGAACACCGGGAAACCTAAGGGTTTCGCTCTGTTTGTTTATAGGTCTGTGGAAAGTGCTAAAAAGGCTTTGGAAGAACCTCATAAGAACTTTGAAGGCCATACTTTGTATTGTCAGAAGGCTGTCGATGGTCCCAAGGGGAACAAAGGGTATCATCAGTATCACCATCAGCAGCATTCCCATCATCATCACCATCACCATCATCAGCCTCATTATCAGAGAAAGGAGAAGAACAAGTATTCCTCTGGGGGAGGTGGTCCGTCCCATGGCAGTGGTCATTTGATGGCCCCCTCGGCGTCTGCTGTGGGGGGTTTCAACCCGGGCGTGCCGGCTCAAGGGTTGAATCCTGCTCTTGGACAGGCGCTAACGGCTTTGCTCACTAACCAGGGAGCTGGATTAGGTCTTGGAAATCTGCTTGGAGGACTTGGTGGTGCCCCCGTTAACCAGGCGGGGCCACCTGCCCCGTATGGGAATCAGCCTGCTATGGGATATGGGAACCAGCCAGCAATGCAACAGGGATACCAGAATCCTCAAATGGGTCAGAGCAGTGCTGTCAGACCCCACCCTGGTGCGGGCGCTCCTTACATGGGTCATTAGGTGAGTGCATCCTTTTGCTTCTTGATAATGCTTTTGCTGCCTAGTGGATGACATGGTTTATAGGATAGCATGCCTGTTGTTAAATTTGAAGGCTCCTTGTTAGAAATTAGGAAATGAAAGATTTGGCGGTAATGAGATTAGTTAACTCATATTCAGGATGACTTGAAATTAGCCTGATTCAATCAGGCTTCCTTCTCACATAAGTGAGATCACGTGTTATGCCAATTGTATTTGGATGCATTGCACGTGAATAATTTATGCTTTCTATATATTTTGTTTTGCAGTTATGCTCCTGTCAATATCTAGGTTGACGAACTACTTTTGACATGTGTTTTTTATTGTTTCAAATATCGTAACGCTTCAACATGATGAATGCTCATCCTTTGCTGTTTTATATATTGGGACTGCATACTTGCCCGTGTTGAACTATTCTGAATTAATTGCCATTGAATAATTATGTTTTATGTTGTAATGCAAAATGAACATGAAAATTCTAATTCATAACTGTTTATTTATTCTGAGCTCCATATATATATATATATATATATATATATATATATAAATTTCTTGATCTATTCATCTTCTTTGAGTGAACTTTATCGGGGTTTGCATATAACTCTTCTATTGTCTGCTCTGCCCATTTTGTTTTTTATTGTAAAAATAATGACTTTGGTAGCAACTATTTTGAATTTTAATAAAATATAACTCTTGAAAAACCAATTTTGCAGTACAAGAGGTATGGCTTTTTATTATTTCAATTTTGTTCAGTTTCCTGTAGAGATATTGAGTTTGGATTTAGTTTTTTTACTCATTGTATTCAATGTGCAGATACCCTCATAAGATGCATCAATCATTTAGTTTTGGACTCCGCTGATTCTTCTGAAGTACCAGGCACTATTCAAATGCATCTTTTAATTTGTAATTTTAGTTACTATTTGATTACTAAAGAATCAGATTCTGAAACCTGTATTTTTTTTACTTCTTATCTTAGTAGGTTTCCCCCTGACATGTTTTTCAAATCTTATTATACCTCAGATTCCTTTATTGGAGTATTGAGGAACGGTGAATTTTGGGGCAGAGAAAACTGTTATAATAATTTTCGAGTGTGTTATGGACCTTTTTTATTCACCTTTGTGAAGCATAACTGGCACGAGTACAACTAACTTGTTTTAATTTTGTCTTGTGGCATTCAGCCTTCATTTGTGGACCCTCTGCATTCTTTTTAAGAAGTATAAAGTTCCTATCCTTAAAAGGGAAATATACCATGGGATTTGATGCTACTTCCGTTGTCATTTTTAATGTTTATATTGTTATGATTGAGTTGCTTATTAATTCTTGTGTATCATTTTGAATATCATTTGTTTCTTCTGGATTCTTTCCCCAAACTATTTTTTTCATTGGATTTTCAAGGGCTTGAAAGTGAACAGAATATGATGAGAATAACATTAAACAAGGTGTTGATTTTTTCATGGATTATCTTTTGAACATCCTTCCCCCACGACTTGTCCCCTACATGCAATTTTCAATATTCAAAGATCTTGATTGTGAAAACCATTGTTCTTTCCCCCTTCCTCAATGAAGGATTGAACAGTTTAAGTGAACTGTTGTCCTTCGTCCTTCCGTCATCTTTTTACCCCGTTTCTTGTGGAAATAAGCCCTCAGCTTTTGGGGTGTACAGTAGTTTGTTTTCTACATCTACTTTATTATTATTACTAGTGGAGATTTTTTGTTTAATTTTGTTTGACAACTGATCTAGGCTTGTCATACCATACACTATTTGCTTGAGGGTTGGCTTGCTGACATATAGGTCCTTGCCACAAACGAATGCTTGAATCTGTTTCTAACTTGTGTCATCTGCATCCACTAATGGAGCTTGGAACCTTCCATTCACTTCTTTGGCAAGAAATGGCCACACTTGGTGGGTGGGTTGGCTCTCACTGTATTCAAGTGTACCGGGGGTTGGAGTGAATGTCAGAGAAGATCAGATGGGTGCGATGGTGTTATCATCTTTGCAGTTATCCATGGGTATGATATTTTCTTTTTGCTATAGATTGCCTTGGAAAGTTAAGTTCGGACACCTTCCTTCTTTTTCACTTACGGAAGCTTTTATTTCCAAGTTGGGCTTCTGGATTTCGCCTGGGATTTTCAAATTATTATTTTTACGTACAGCCTTCTTGGTGAAAGACCCACTTTCATATATTTTTCTTCTTTGGCGAAGGTTAATATCTTGTGAAGTTGCAAAAGGGAAGCATTTCATAAAATTTTAATACCAATTTAAATTGTTTTGCAAAAATAAATTTTGAAAATGTGTTTTTTTTTATGGTTTTTGGCTAAGGTTAATATCTTGTGAAGTTGCAAAAGAGAAGTATTTCATAAACTTTAACACCAATTTGAGTTGTTTTTCGAAGATTTGGAAAATGTTGTCGTAAGTACTTTTTATTGTGCGAAGCTTAAGCGCTAATTCAATAACAAAACTGGGCAAAGGTTACATTGGAGTAATATTTGCTTTATGTTTTATGTGCGCGAGAATGAAAACAATTTTCTCCTAAAGAACTAATTTTATGGATGATGCTTGACTTTCTGGATGTTATAATGAAAGCATTACTGATATTGATCACACAGCTTGACAAGGCAATTGGCACAAGCGAGAACTGCACATCTGACTCAAACAACCGGAGATATTACATGGCAATCAAGAAGATTAGTGATAATACTTGGAAAACAAAATACTTAATGTTTGTTACATCTTGTTAGAGCTCCGATAAATTTGGGGTGCTTGCTTGATCTTGGACGAGGTGTAACATTTGTTTTGTTTGGAAATTTGAGGTTTCCTCCAACACTTGGTCTAACCACTCTCCTAAATTAGGTATTAAGATACATAACTCCTGGATGATCGACAAAAATATGCAGATTTTTTCACGCATTTTTGTAGCTATTTGGTATATATATTTAAACAATTTACGTAATACTTTTCGTTTGTGTGCTTTTACTTGTATAATTTGTCACTCAGATTGAAGTGTAACAGTTCAAATTCAATTTTCGATATCGATATGCTAAAATTTGCAAGTGGTCACGGGGTTAATATCGTTGTAACATGTTCATATTACTGAGTGAGAGTTTGAAAAATCCATTACTGCGTTAGCACAAAACTAATTTTGGGTAGGGTTTGAGAAGTACTTTATCTGGTGAGCATGTTTGTGCTGATGACTGCTAACTGTTACAAATTGTTTCTGAAAATCATGAGTAAATTATTTTATACTTTGTTTTTATGTTTTTTTAATCTTGTGTCATATTTAATAGACATCAAATTATTAATGTTTTGTGATCAAGATAAGTTGACTTTGTGCAAGCATCTTTATGTGGCACGAGGGAATGGAAAGAGAACAAAATGAAGAGAAAGATAATGGAAACTGAGATAAATTAGATTAAGGGGAAAATGTAACAAAAATTAAAGGAAAATTTACAAGAAATTGTAGATGATTAAATTAATATATTTAAGCAGTGATTTAAAAACAATTTAAAAATAGATTAAATATAAAAAAAATGCAAGTAAAATTATGTTAAAATCTACATTCTATGTAACCGATGGAGGTGGAGGAGAAATTTATCCGACCTTTTTTCTTTTTGAAATATTGCTCGCGAAAATAAGATTATATAAAATATGTTTTCAGGTAAAATGAAAAAAGTTATTATGTGTTTTCGCGTTATAAATTATTATAGATTAATAAAAATACCAAATGGCACTTTTGTGAGTTCGCATTTGCTTATGCTATTTTAATTTAATGTTATATCAATTTTAAATTCATGTAGTTTTTTGAAAATATGTATTTATTACGTTATTGTATAATGTGGAGTAATGTGCACTCCAAAAACATACTTTCATCTTCTTTTTTCCAGTTTATTTAGTTGTTTTGATAATGGTTGTTATCAGTTATGAGTAGAAATACTTGAAGACTGTTATTTGTTTTCGTATGAAGTTCAAATAAAATTAAGGTGATGATTTGAGTAACACAGCATACATCACATAAAATCACAAAATGTTTTTTTGAGTTTAAGAGATGAAAAAAAAATTACCAACGAATGTAAGGTAAATAATTTATATTAATTATATTAGAGATTCATTACTTTGTCTTAGTTATCGAAATCATATAAATTGAATTTTAAACAATTTTTTTTATTGAAAAATACTAACGTAATAAATTTAAGATGTGGACTTTAAATAAGACATTAGATTATATATATATATATATATATATATATATATATATATATATATTATATGACATAGAAACTTAAAAAAGTAAAACGTACTTTATATATTATGATTTAAAAAAATATATTGTTTAGTTAAAAATATTAAATTTTCAATAAGTTGTATGAAATTCTTAAATTGATTTTTATACTATATTTTGCCTTTTTTTTCCTCTTTGATAATATCATCTCCTTCAATAATTTCTTACCTTCTGGTCAAAATAACTTTTAAAACTGTATATTTCCATCACTTTAAAGTAATTAAATTTTATTTTGTAAATTTTACAATATTTTTCGTCATTTTAATTATTTATGAAAATTTAAAAGTCAAACTCTATCTTTGTGCACTAATTCAATACACAAAATTTATTCTCTTATATAAAGCCATGATGAAAAAAAAAATTAACATGTTATTAGATTTCTATTGTAAAAATTTGATACAAACAAGTCTTATATCCTAGGTATACATTAGAAATTTTTATGTGATTTCACATTTTGAAGAATTAAAAAGCAATCAAAACATGAGAATATGATGATCTTACTAAACAAGAATTGACAACTTCTGACGACAAAGTGGACATGAAATGTTTCCACTGTCTATCCAAGAGTTAACGCACACGGAATGAAATTCATGAACACATACTCCAAATGGTTGAATGAAGTCTCCATTCTTAAACTCTTCCAAGCAAATACAACAATCAGACTGAGATTCCTTTCTTTGGTCCTCACGAAAACATTTACCAGGAGGCAAGATTATCATGGCTTTGTTCATAACAGAGACTTTGATTTCTGAAAGCTCCATTCTTATTTCATGAGTCTCAGTGTCTCCAACTTCATCATCATCATCGTCATCTAATATAAACATTTCTCTACAACAACAAAAGAACGATAATAATTTATAACACCAAATAAGAAATCCTAATATGCAACTCAGCATCACCTGTGTTCGAGATGCATTTACATCACACAACATGGAGACTAAAACATAGTAAGACACAAATGATGCCAACAAAATAGGCACCACCAACCCCAAAATAAGAATCATGATATGAGAATACAAATATTGAAAATAAACAGAAAAATAACTGAAGATACTAATTAAGAAACCCATTCACTTTTGAAATATAAATTCAATTAAGTTCTCCCTCTTTTTATACATGTGTTTATCTTTATCTATTTTGATTATTTATCTATTTATTAATCTCTTTATATTTTATGGCGATATTATGTAATATAAATATATCTCTTTCAAGTATATAATATCATAAGAAAATGTTCTTTCTTATCTTTTAATGTCTATTTTTAATATATGTTTTTCTAAAATATAGTAAAATAAGTGATAAAATTAAAGAAAGTGGGACTTAAATTCAGTGATATTATTTTAGTTTTAAAGTAAAATATATCACATTGAAAGAAAAACAACTGTCTTCCAATATATTATATTATAATATATAATGATATATTTATAGTGTGATGCATTATCTATTATCCACTACTTCTTAATTATGATCATATTGATTATCTTAGCATATATTACGATAAAATTATAGGACGGTGCATTATCTATTATCTATTACCTCTTAATTTATTATGTTCTTTTCATGCGATAAATGAAGTATGAATCTCAGTAAAAAAAAGAATAAAAGTAAGTTGTGAGAATAAAATGGCATTTTCATTAACAATTTATTTACTTTTTAAATAAAATATATTATGATTTTATTTTCACTCAATTTTTTAAGATTAAACAATCAATATTTTTTATTGAAGTTTTCATTTATTCCTTTTATTTTCTCAGTTAAAGTCCAAGATTAAAAATAACGGGAAAGAATTTATAAAATCAAAGTTTCTGAAGAGAAAGAAGCTCTGAGCTTTATATTTCTTTAATTATAAAAATATATTAAAATGTAAATATTTTATTAGTCTTTTTCAATATATCCATTTTTTTCATTTTGATTTTTAACTTTATTTTTATTGTTTCAGTTAACGAAATATAAATTAAAAATGTTTGATTTGTTTATTTCTTTAAAATATTTGTATACAAAAATGATGTAATATTTTAAAATAAAAGTATTAATTTATAATAAGATTTTTATATTATATATGTAAATAATCCTTAATAATATTTATTTTATTATCTAATATAAAATTTTACTCATTTAGTTTTTAAGTTACAATCTTTGGTTTGAGTGGAGCTATCAAAACGGGCATCCTGTTCGACTCGGCTCGGTTCACCACGGGTTGGTCACTTAGTGAGTCAACCCAACCCGTTTATTTAATTAGCGAGTCAAAAAAATTTGAACTCGGTCCAACCCACTACAAGTTGGTGGATAAACGGGTTGACTACTTAATTACAATCTTTTTTAAATAAAAAAAATTACAAATTTTTTATAATTCAAATTTAAACAAATTTCACTCGCGGTGTTTAATTAATTTTGAAAATGAGAAACTTAAATAATTTTTTCAAGCAAGAACAAAATAATAATTTTTTTAATAAAATTGAAATTAAATTTTAATAAAATAAAATTAGGTAGGTGGACCAACCTGGCCCACCACGGGTTCAATGAGCCGGGTTTAAATGAGACGTGTTGAAATCTGACCTACATAAAAAAATACAATTTTTTCAAACCCAACCTGACTCAAACTTATGGTGAGCCGGGTTGGCCCGTTGTAAGGGCCTGTAAATTTATAAAAAGGGCCATTGGGCCCTATGTGGGGCAGCTGGCCCATCTCTCTAAGTCAATCTGACTTTAGGAAAGAACTCAGCAGATTCTAATTTTCTAAGCTTCTCTCTCTAAAAAATTCAAGCCCTAACTTTCTCTGCCTTCTCTCTACCAAATCTTGAAATTTGATGGATGCATTGTCTTTTAGGTGGTGATTCTGCATTCCCGGAGTCGAGAGCTTCGACTTGAACCGATCGGTTTCGCGTTCTATAGTGGGTAAGTGGTTTTGCCCTTTTCCTCCACTGTCCTTGAAATTAGGGCATGCGATTTTGCTCTTGCATGTCCCTTGTGTATTCTTCTTTTCATTCCTTGCCCTATTCTAGCTCTAAGAGTTGTTGGCTGTCACCAATGCGGTGATCTGTAGGTCCTGTTTGGTTCTCCGCTGTGTGGGGTCCTGTTTAAAGTATTCTAGCAAGTTGTACAACTCAACTTCCAGGTAAGGGGAGCTAGTTCTTCTTTTTCGATTTAGTTGTATGACGTGAATGCATGATGATTTTCAAATTGGTATGTTGTTGGAAGCATAATTTTGATTTTTGCTAACTTGAAATGCATGTATGGAAGTGTGAGTGTTATGTGAATTTGGTGATTGATGGATATGAACTGTTTGGGATGATTTTGAGTGATGAATTATGTATGTTGGAACTGCTTTGGTGTGGAAAATTTGTTGTGGTGTTGATAGGAAGGAAAATCAAGTGTCTTAGGGTCACTTTTTGGTCATTTTAGAGGAAGTGAGATAGTGATTTTGAGCAAATGAGGTTTGTCATGTTTTTGGACTGTGGGGACAGTTTCACCCACTGTATTGTGACTTGTTTGAGTCACTAAATTGGTCAAGATAGGTGCAAAGTGGTAAGATTGGGTTTTGGGTCCCTAAGTTGGGTAAATTGGTGTTTTAGAGTTAGAAAGGAAGTGTGGTGGTCAAATTTAGAGTTAGGCATTCTTGGTGATCCTAGTCAGTTTAGATAACTTAGGTAGGTCATGTGTGACTTAGTAGGCATGTTTAAATGGTTAAAAATCAACTCCAAGTTGTAGAATTGAATTTAAACCTCTAGGTTGATAAAATTGAAGTTGTAGAACCTAAATAAATGCATAAACACTTTATAATAATGTTAGAAAGGATTAGAATTGTTTAGGTAAGTTTATTTTAGCATGAAAGTTGACTTATGGGTTGTAGAAGTTCACCAAAAGGATTAGAATTGGTAAAAGGGGGTAGAATTGCTCAATTATGCAGAAAAATCTGCATAATTCTCGCTTAAGCGCCCCTAAAGGGCGCTTGGGCGAATTTTTCTGTTGTCGTGTTTGTATTTGATGGTTTGTGGGGTTCCGGACGTCCGTTTTGGACGTTCTTTAGTTCGTTCTGGGGGTTTTTGACCCTTCCGGAGCCATTGGTGAGGGTCTCCAAGCTGTTTGAATTACTTAAGTATTGGTAATTAAAAGTCCTAAAGAATTTTGTGTTGATAAGTGATGGTTTTGTGAAAGTATGAAATGTATGAGTTGTTTTATGACATGGTTAATGTTGTATGAGGGTGTATGAGTTTGGTATGAGACAATATAGTAAGAATGCACTTGAATGACTATGAAATTTTATGTTGATTGAATCAAAGTGGTTTATGAGGTACATTATTGATCCAAGAGGAATATCATGTGATTTAAAGTGGTCGGATTGAATATGAAATTAAGATCTCTCGGTGGGATCAGTTAGTGTATTGAATGAATGTGAGAGGCTTCCATATGGGGGGTTATCCCTAACACTCCAACGGTCTTTCATTCTCACTTAGAGAGGATTGATGCGTGTGGTGGGAGTAGTGGGAGGTCCTAGGGTAGGCGCTATCACTGAAGGTCTATTCCGCGGTAACGGACTAGCCTTGTGTATGGTCGGGTGGAACCCCTCGGCAATGGCTTTGCAAAGCAGTAGAGGCCGTCACAAGTGCACAACCCGCCCCAGCTCTACATACATTCTATGTCCGGACGTGTCTAGAGTCTTAACATGATAGGATGCTTGTCTTGATGAGTTTTATGAAATAAATGCTTATGTTTATGATGACTAAGGTGTTTATGTGCGTATGGATATTCTGGGAAATGCTAGATTGATTGAAAATGAATTGTATGATTGTTTGAGACCTAGCTCACCCTTGCATTTGTATGTGTTGCATGTGTTTGCTTTCCCCCTTGCGATGATCATCCAATCCTTTGGATGTGAGCAGTAGGTGATGATGTACCTTTGGAGCAAGCTTTGGAAGTTGAGGAAGACCCAGCACCTAGTGCTTAGGATTTCTACTAGCTCTTATGTTAAATAGCTCTTCATTTTGAAAGACTTCTAGACTTCATTTTATCATGATCTGTATTTTGGAAACACTCTTTAGGTCCTATTGAATCTTTATTCAATCATGTATTTTGGAGAATTATGAACTTGTACTTAAGTTTTAAAACTTCCCAGCCAGACTTGGATAACTGTACTCCTTAATCCTATCTATTGTGTACTCTTAACTGCTTTCTATTATTATAATCGATGCATTCTAGATATATACATTGCTATATATTTTGGGATGTTACACCCGTGGGTTGTGACCCATTTTGACAGTTCTAGGTTTAAGTGACCAAAGTCATATAACTGTCTTAAATAATACTATGATATGTTTTAATTAATACAATGTTTTGTCTCTCATCTCATTCTTGCCAATAAAATCACTATCACAAGAAATAAAATATAAAGTTTATATTGTAAATTTGAACACAATAAAAATTAAAATATTAAAATCAATAAATATAATAGAGAAATTAGTAAAATAATTAAATAAATGTCAATATAAAATGCTAATTAAGACGTAAAAAAATTTAATAATATTAAATTAAAAATATTATATTCATTCATTTTTTAAATTTAAACATAAAAATATATTAAATGTAATATCCTAGAAAATGATATTTTTAGAGGTGGTGGTAGTCTAAAAATAGTGAGCTCGATTATTTTAATATTAAACAATTTTATTATAAATAGTTTTGTTATAAATGAATTTCATTATTTTAATGTATTCTATGTATACATTAAAAATCTTTATGTGATTTCACATTTTAAATAATTATAAAAACAACAAAAACATGAGAGTATGATGATCTTACAAAGCAAGAATTAGCAACTTCTGACGACAAAGTGGATATGAGACTGTTCACCCAAGAGCTAATACATACATAATAAAATTCATGAACACGCTCCAAATGGTTGAATGAAGTCTCAATTCTTAAACCCTTCCAAACAAATACAACGATGAGATTCTTTTCTTTGTTCCTCACGAAAGCCTTTATCAAGAGGAAATATTATCATGACTTTGTTGATAAGATAAACTTTGATTTCTAAAAGTTTGGTTCTTATTTCATGAGTCTCAATGTCTCAAACTTTTTGGTCATCATTAAATATAAACATTTATGCAAAAGAACGATAACAATTTTTTTAAAGTAATTTTGAAAAATATTTAAAAAAACAGGGCAATAGAATAACATGATATAAAATAAAAAAAATCACAACAATTTATGTCCTTGTGATTCTTTTAACAATTTAAAAAAAGATAATTATTTTCTAAACCGATTATCAAAAACTTTTTTTTTTCATCAAACAGTTTTTTTATATATCTAATATTCAATTTATTCTATAAAAAAATATAAAGAATATTGTAAGTATTGTAAATATTTAAGTATTTACTTAAATATTGTGTTATTTAAATAGATATTATAAATAATATCTCATTTTTTTTTATTCGTACTGCTTAAAACAAAAGTTATTCAAATTTTATCATAAGATAAAAATTGTTACATGCATAACTGAGAAAATGTTATTCGATATATATTGCGTTGAAAAAAAAAAGACAAATTTGTAGTTTTCCTATAATTAAAAAAAATTATTGTAATTATTTAATTATCGCGACTTAATTAAAAGTATAAAATATACTTAAGTAAATTTAATCTCATTATCCAAATATACGGATTTACAAATTTGTATACATAATAGCACAAAAATTGACAAATGAAATTATAAATCCCAATATACACTCAATTATAATAGTACATTTTAATTTTTCATACATGTAATATGGCAACACAAATTCTATTATTAGGCATCCATAATTGAGTAATTTAATTATATTTGAATTAATTACTCATGTATATTAATTATATTAATTCTAATATCACCCATGTATATTAATTATTTAAAGTTGATTTCTCTTAAATTAATTTTTTACATTAAAAAAACTATAAACTGAAGAGAAGGAGAAATCATTCGAAATCATATATTAGTTGTACAATTATTTGGATTTTATGTACTAATAATTTAATTTTAAAAAAGTTTGTTTGGATTTCAATATCTTTTAATACCTGTACTTAAAGACAACTAAAACAAATATTTATTATTTTGAATTTTTCTGTTTTTGTTATCTTTCATTTTTCTTTTGATTAAATTTCGTTTGACTTGACACAAAAATTTAAATTAATTAAAAAAAACAAACTTTCAAAATGAGTGTTTTTTTTAATCTTAAAACTTAAAGATATAAAGAAAATGTTATTTTTAAAAAATAAAATCAGTGTTATTTCTTAAAATATTTTGAAAGTAATTATAAAAGATCACTCCAAACAACCATGCTTTAGAAATTTTCTAATGAAGATTAGATAATATTTTATTTTAAATAAAAGTTTGGTACAGCTTAAAATAAAATTTCCAATTTATTAAAAGCACCTTTGTTATCATCAAACAAAAACACTCACAAGAAAAAAAATGCAAAATAATTGGGTTTCCTGAAAATTAAACAAAAAAAATACATTAAATCATTTTGGTTTTTATTCATAAAATATTTCTGTTTTTAATATTATCTTTTACTTAAAGATATTATAAGTATATTTTCAAAAGAAAAAAAATATTTTATGAAATATTAGTTACTGCTATTATCACATCAATTAATGATAGAGATATATAGTTAAGATTTGACAGGGGGCTTCCAATGGAACAAAACAAGCCAATCAGAATGTTTAGTGATATGTGTATATGTCCCTATATATATATATATATATAAATGTATGTATATGTGTATATGTGTACACACAACACACTAAAACGTTGTCCCTCACTTTTCATCTGTTACCCTCGCAACTTTGTTGGCGTCTGTTAACGTTGTGCTGCTGTCTCCAAACACACTCACAACACATAACAAACTCAATCCATCACCTCACTGTCCAAAACCCTAATCTTTCACTGTTCTTCTGTTGTCACGCTGACCCAACACTTTTTTCACTTGAACTTCAGGAAAGGAACCCTTTTTACCACACCCACATGAAATCATCGTCCATTCAGGTCTGGGTTGGTTTGCTCAATATCACTGATTCATTTTGCAAGTAAAAGTTCAATCTTTTTGTGGTGTCTTTGTGTTTTTCTTGAATCTCTTAGCATCCATCAGGCTGATAGGTTAGGGTGTTGTGTGTTTGGGCAAGTGGGGTTTAGAAGGGGAAATCTTGGGAGTTGGGTGGATTGGTGAGAGAAAAAGGCAGTTATGGTGACTGCTGAGACTGAGATTGGTGGGGATCAGAAGGGGATTGTTGCTCCTAAGTCCCCTTGGAAGACTCCTGCTGGTGATGGGAAGGGAAGTGATGTGTCTGTGATGATGGGCACTGAGGCTTGGCCAGCTCTCTCTGATGCACAAAGACCACCCAAAAATGTTGAGATTGCTGCTGCTTCTGTGGCAAATGTTGGTGAGGTTGCTCCTAGACCTCCTTCTATGCAGGTTAGTATGCTCTCTGTGGTGTAATTGTGATATAGAAAATGCTGTGCATATATTCTTTGAAATATATTATTGTGTTGAATTTGTATCTATCTTTTCTGCTGTTTTATATCGTTATAGAGTTGATTTGAGTTTGTGATTACGACATGGAAAATGTAATGCGTAGATTCATAAAAATGTAATATGTAATTGAGTTTGTATATATGCTTTTGCTGTCTTGTATTGTTACAGATTTTACTTGAGTTTGTGATTACGACATGGAGACTGTAATGCATAGATTCATAAAATGTGATATGTTATTGAGTTTGTCTATATATTTTTCCTGTCTTGTATTGTTAGAGAGTTTACTTGAGTTTGTGATTATGACATGATAATTTTAATGCATACATTCGTAAAAATGTAACATGTCATTTAGTTTATATACTACTTTTGCTGTCTTGTATTTTTTTCAAAATTTATTTGTTTAGGATAGACATGTGTGTCTGATTATGATCTTCACGATTTTCGGAAGTTTTGCTAGTATGAATTTGTGGTTATTGATTAACATTGGATGGTTTAACAGATAGCTTAGGTGTTTATTGTTTTTTAGCCATTAATGTTTAATAAAGCTTGTATGCTTAATGCGATAAAAGTTTAGCCTTTTGGAATGTAATATATATTTTTTATTTGTGTGTTGTTATTTTGATTTAACAGAAGGTGAATGATTCTGGAAATATTAACCCGGTACATAAGCTGCCATCATCCCGTCATCCAAAGCTGGGTGCTAAGCGAAACTCAAGTGGTGCACCTCCCTTTCCTGGTCCACTGCCTTATCTTCAGCCAGTTCCTCCAATTTTTTATCCTATGGTACCGCCTCCACATATTGCTGTTCCTGGTTATGCTTTTCCACCTGGTCCAGGACCTTTTCCCGGTGTAGAAACTCCTATGGGGAAGCCGGTATCCCAGCCACCAGGACAAGCTTTTGCTCCGCCTGCTCATGCTGTTGATCCCAAAAGTGTTCAGCCGCCAGTGCAAGGGGAGCCAAATGCTTATGCTGCTAATTTTTCTAATGGAAGACCAAACATCCAGGAACAAGGTGACCATCCAAATCATGCCTGGCATCATCAGAGGCCTTTTCCTTCCAGAGCAAACATTCCTATGCAACATGGTTTCGGACCAAGGCCATTTATACGGCCTCCATTTTATGGTCCGCCTCCGGGGTACATTGTTGGTCCAGGCTTCCCAGGTAAAAATTAAATACAGTCCTCTATTTATGTTTTTATATCTATTATTACAAGGACACCCATATACTTCCTTTTGGTGTGAAGGCACTTCTGGATTTCTCAACCTGAATGCTACTTGAGGATTTTTCTTTAATTTCTTCATTCTCCATCAATTAGTTCTTTAATCCAATTTTAATTTTCTGGATAGGATCTGCCCCATATTGGGGTGTCACTATGCCACCTCCTGGCTCCATTAGAGGACCCCATCCTCGGCAATTTGTTCCATATCATGTCAACCCCACGCCTCAGCCACCACCTCCGGACACTGCATCTTTGAGGACTAGTATTGTTAAACAGATAGACTATTACTTTAGGTATGTACTTTCGTTGTTTTGGGTGACTTTATATTATATTTGGTGTTAATTGTTGGCCACAGTTAAATATATGTCTTAAAGACCTGATGTGATAAACCTTTTTGTGGAGGTTCTTTTTATCCCACATCATCTGAATGATGAGAATGATGTTTCTGACTTTCAATTGATGACATTGTTCTGTTATTTTGTATGTTTTTATTGTGAAAGTGCTGTACTTGTAGATTCATTGATGTCAATCCTGTATCTCTTATATTTTGACAATTGCGTAAGTTTAACATTTAGATGGTATTGTTGAAGAATTATTGACAGACATGACAAAGTGGAAATTATTTTTATTGTTTGGAGTTGGGAGAGCTAGCTAATGAACATCAGGAATTTCTTTGGAAATTCAATGACAATATCTGTTTATTCCATTTTTTTTTCAAGTAAACGAAAGTAATTCGTATGATAGAGTAGTTCATTGAGCAAACTGCTGACTCCCAAGCCATCTTTTGGCAGTGACGAAAATCTGCAGCATGACCATTACCTTATTTCCTTGATGGATGACCAAGGATGGGTTCCCATATTCACTATTGCTGGTTTTAAAAGGGTATGTCCAAAGTATATTTTACCTCCCAAATCTACTATAGTGTTCAGATGTTTTCTTTTCTTCTGGTGAGTTCGGTGTTATTTCCCCTTTCTATCTTGCCTTAAATGATTTGAATTATCTTGTTAGGTCAAGAGGATGAGCACAGACATACCTTTTATCCTTGATGCACTTCAGAGCTCTAATAATGTGGAAATTAAGGTTATTTTGCTATTCTGGTTTACTCTTTTAGTGCATATGCTTTTCATTAACTCTAGAATCTAGTGTGTTGCTTTGATTACTTTTTCTCCTGAGCAAATTTCTTTTATGGTACTCTATTTTTTTCTTGGGAGTTGGTAATTTCAGATGTTTATGTCAGGAGTAGTACATAGATTTTCTTAAGAAACATTTTAAAAGTAATGGCATGTGGCTTTATGTTTGTAGGGAGTTTTAAACTCGTACATTTTTTTCAAGTAATGAGTTTTTTCTTTCCACACAGGCATGGACCGACCTTAAATCAGCCCAATTCCTGAGCCCTTTTAATTTGGTCAACTGATTATTTGTATACTATAGATTATTTTTCAAAAATAATAGTCACACACATTTTTAAAAATCAGATTATAGTGTTTTTTTTTTATTTAACATAAATCAATTATGATTTCATAATATTCAGTCTCTATTTTCTTATTTATCTTCCCTAACCTATATGTCTAGACTTTCACTATAATTAGTTTATTATAAGGCGGATTGGTACAATGGCAATATAACCTTGCCATTATGCCAACACTCACCCTCCAATACTGTTTCACTATATTTCAGAAGAAATTCTGTTTTGAAATATTGCATACATATACATTAGCTCATAGTAGTAATACGACAATTGTGTGGGACAGTGGTGTGGTTTTTTCAAAGTGGATGAGTGCAATAGTGTGCTTTTCATGCCCTGAAATGGTGCTACCATGTAGGCTTCAAAACCCCTTTTTTACTCCTGGAACATCAATGTTTTGGGTTATTTTTGGATAAGATATTCCACAAAAGGTTATTTATATTCCCTTGCACATTATAAAACTTTTTTATTGTGTATTCCATTCTTTCTTCTTTAGACTTCCCAGGTCACATTTTACTATTTTATCTTTTTTTTTCTTTTCTATTAATTTCATCATCAATCATTTTTTTTGTCTTCCCTTAATAAGCTCTCATCGCTCCTAAATTGATGTGATAGTGTGTACACCAAGAGTTATTATTTTCCATCAATTATTTCAATTTTGGGTTTTATTTTATATAGTATAAATTATTTAGCTTTTATTGCAAAGTCAGTTGCTATTCACTGTTCTGCTACATAATAATTCTTGAGTCCAATGCATTTGTAACATCTGTCGTATAGATGTGCTGAGTTTATGAGAATTGCATCGAGCTAGTTGTTTATTCAAGAGGACATCTTTGTTTGGGATCGTTTCTTTATATTTTTTCCAACTTTTCCTTCATTATCTTAGTTGCCTCACTTGTAATTTGCTTTATTTTTATAGGGTTACAAAATAAGGAAATGCGATAATTGGTCAAAATGGATTCGAGTTTCTTCAGGAAATTCAGAATCATCTACAGCTCAGATTCAGCAGAACCAACTTGTAGATGGTGCTGTCAATTCCCTTGAGAATAGTGATGCTGCTGGAGATAATACAATAGAGACATCTGAGGCAAATCCTAAAGATGCTGTTCATAATTCAATTTTGGCTGAACATGATCAGCTCAATGAAGATAAGTTGCAAGTTTCACATGCAAACCAAGGAAACAATACGGAGAGCCATTATTCCAATGGTAAACCGATTGTTGCAACTGGTGAAAATGTCAAATTGTGTGATTTTGACACAATTAGCAGTAATTTACGTGATCTACAAGAAACTGAGCCCAAAATATTTGACAATAATGAGACTAGAAACATGGATGCATTGAATGATATGGATGTCCAGGACCTTACAAATGATTTTGGCAATACCTTTATGCTCGATGAAGAGATAGAGCTTGAGCAGAAGATGATAAAGAAGAGTGAACTTTCTTCTAGTGGAAGGTACTTCACAGTTCTGTTCTACCTTTATGCAAAAAGTGTTTTTCATAGACTATGACAATTGTTGCATATGCCACTCTCTTTATGCTAAAGACAATTTTCTTTATTTCTTTGTAACATGAAATTCAAAGATTCCTTTTTTTCCACCCTTGACAAAACAATGTGTTTATATTCTGTTTGAGATGTTAAAATACTTCTCTTTACTTTTCTTGTCTGATGCAGAGAATAGTATTAAGAGATTTTTGTGCCATGTCATTTTTGCATATTCTCTTCTTTTTGTTTAAGTCATGTGATAGAGTTTTTTGGCCTAAAAGGATTGACGATGAAGATGATGAGATGGCTGTCATTGAACAGGATGTTCAAAGACTAGTAATTGTCACCCAGGTATTGATATTGCTGATTTAATTGAAAATAAGTTCAAATGTTTATTCTTTCCTCTAAAGTGGGTTATCATTCAAATTGGGTTTCAATTTTATAGTCAAATTATCTATAAACAATCATGCTGATGAAAATTCAAAAAACAAATTAAGGGTCTTTTGATTTGATGGATATCAGAGGCTGGAACTACATAACTATAATGCACTGTACACTGCTTACTTATAAATTATAACTAAAAAGACTACGTAATGCCTATTTTTTTGGTTTCAATGAACAAGTTGGAAACTGATTTAACCATATCATGTTAAAGTGTTAATTACTGTGAACTGATTGTTTAATAATTTTTGTATTTTGATGTACAGAATGGTGATCCTAAACAAGGATATAGAGGTGGTGGCAAAGAATCAAAATCCATTTCCAATGAGCTTGCTTCTGCAATAAATGATGGGCTTTACTTCTATGAGCAGGTAAAGTCACCATTCTTTTATGTTACCAATTGTGATTTATTTTTCATTTTATCATCATCTTTAGCAAGTTTTGGTTGCCTCACCTAATTATCAACAGGAGCTGAAACATAGGCGGTCTAATCGTAGTAGAAAGAATAACTCTGATAGTAGAGATCGGAATATCAAATCTCCTAGCCATAATTCGGGTGTGTCAAATTTAAAGGCAGTTGAGAATATAGGTGCAAACAGTGTTGAAGAGTCTGGAAGCAATACTTCTCGAAGGAAACAGAAAGTATTTCACAAACAACCATCTTCCCTTAAGCAGCGGTTTTTCTCAAGTAATTTTAGAAATCATGGAACTAGTCGCAATTCTCACGGAATCATATCCGAAAGTCCACCTAGTAATTCGGTCGGATTTTTCTTTGCTTCTACGCCTCCTGAAAATCATGGGTCAGTTCAAAAGTTCCGGTGCTAATTACTGTGATATGGCTTTTCATAGCCTTGTTTTTCAGTGAGCATGAGATGACATGATTGGTGTATTTGACAAATGAAAATCTATTTCACTAATTATCTTAATTTTGCAGTTTCAAGCCTTCCAAATTGAGTAGTTCACCTCATGGTGGCCTTTCTGGTAGTCCACATGGAGGATTTTCGGGCAGTCCTCATGGAGGATTTTCGGGCAGTCCTCATGGAGGTTTTTCGGGCAGTCCTCATGGAGGTTTTTCAGGCAGTCCTCATGGGGGGTTCTCTGGTAGTCCACCTGTGGGTTCCATGCCAAAGTCTTTTCCACCGTTTCAGCATCCAAGTCACCAACTCTTGGAAGAAAACGGTTTCAAACAGCAGAAGTAAGTGATAATGCTTGATACTGCTGGTATGCACAAGGAGTAATGGGATATATCCGTATAGTTTGCATTTTCAAAATTCCTCATGTGATTGTTCTTCATTTCAGGTACTTGAAGTATCATAAACGGTGTTTGAATGATAGAAAGAAACTTGGAATTGGTTGCAGTGAGGTGAACTTCATTTCTTAGTTTTTTCTAGAAATAATGTTTGGAAATCACTATCTCAAATACTAATGCTTCATTATGTTCACTTCTATTTTGCAATTTGTACCTATTGTTTGATCTATTTCCCACCTTTTTATTACTTAATTCTATGAATTATATTGCATGCATTGATCTATTTCCCACCTTTTTACTACTTTTGACATTTTTTATATTAATTTGCAGTACTCAGCTCTTTCTCTTTGACTTAAATTAAATCCCATCATTAGCAAAATCTGTCTATCAAAATGAGATTGGCTGCAGTTCTATGATCTTCATTTTTGCATGTTATTTTCAATCATGCACTGGCTTATTCTGCTAAATTCTTTTTGTATGTCTATGCAGGAAATGAATACATTATACAGGTTCTGGTCCTATTTTCTTCGGGACCTGTTTGTGCCTTCTATGTATAATGAATTTAAGAAATTAGCTAAGGAAGATGCTGCTGCTAATTATAATTATGGCATAGAGTGTCTTTTCAGATTCTACAGGTATCAATTTCAAATTTTTGTTGGGTATAGTAATTTGCTAATTCTCATGTTTTCTAATTTTCATCTACTGTTTCTTTCAAGAGGCTGATAAAAAAATTTCATCACGCTCAGTTGTTCTGATCTTTGAGTAATTTCTTGTTCAGTTATGGTTTGGAGAAGGAATTTAGAGATGATTTATACAAGGACTTTGAACATCTCACTCTGGATTTCTACCATAAGGGCAACCTGTATGGCCTGGAAAAATATTGGTATAACTGATTTACTCTTATTATTTTTTTTCACTGCACATTAAGTTCAGTTCATGCAAGATTGTTCATAGTGAAAGAAGTAAATCATATCGATTGGCAGTGCAATTATAAACTAAAACAAATGTTCATTGGTCTATAAAGTTTATTTACATAACCACGTTAGTTATATTTGATAATTTCCTGTTCTAACTGACCACAATATTGAACTGTGCTTTAGCTAATCCAAATTAAATCACCATATTAGTAATATATATGTTAGTTTGCCTGTAACAATGTTACCCTGTTTTCAAATAGCACTGCATTTCTATAATTTGGGGAGTGGAGGTGCCACAATCCAAAAATTGATTGTCTTAACATCATCATCATACTCCAGTCCAGCACTTATGCTATGTTCTTTACATATGGCATTGGCAGGGCATTTCACCATTACCGGAAGATCCGCGACCATAAAGAGCCTTTGAATAAACACCCTGATCTGGATAGGTTGCTCCGGGAAGAGTATAGGGGTTTGGAGGATTTTCGTGCCAGAGAAAAGACTGGTGAAAGAGGATTTGAATTAAGTTGAGTGATATGCCTGGTAAATAGACATGGCATAGAGTTTTGATGGCATTCCCAATTTTGATGAGAAGTCTTGACAACATAACAATAGAGTTGTTGTGAAGTAACCGGCCTGCATTTTGGTTTGAATGGAAAAAGAGAGGAAGATTGTTTGTTTGTTCTCTATATTTGGTGAGAAATCTCATCAAAGAGGATTGCTGATTGCTTAGTGTTTTCAGGTTTCTTTGATGATGATGATGATGATTCTATATGGTATACACCACTGCATCCTTTCTTTGGTGGATCTTGCAGACTTTGGGAGACACGTTTTCTTGTCTCAAAAAATGTTGTACATAAAGATGATAGAGACTAGAGTTGTGACATTACAGCATAAGAAAAAGAGGTTCTTGTTTTTATTTTTGGTGGGGGGTGAAAAAGGGGAAAAGGGTTGTACTTATATCTTGCCAAACTTGAACAATAAGAGTGAGAATCTTCTTACTGTACTTTGTCTTCCTCCTCATTTCATTTATCTGACAATTCTTCTCTCACCAATTTGGTATGCTTTCAAAATTATGACATTTTTGGTACAACTAAAATGGAACATGTTCTTTCCTTTGATTTTGGGAATTACTTTTTGTTAACCTTTTGTCCATGAATAAGAGTAAATTGTGTCAATATTCCTTGATTTTGTGAAATAACAAACCAAAATCTTAGTATTTTTATTTATTGACATATAACGTGCTTGGTTACATTAATAATATGGTTTAATTGTGAAAGAAGAAACACTTGAGAAAAAGTTCTTCTAAATGTTAGCAACAGTGAGAATTAGTATAATTTGGTCCAAACATTGAGAGATGTTATGCAAGTAGGTAACTGTGTATACAAACTTCGTATTAGACATACGTTTTCTTTAGATATAAACTAGTAGATAACTGTGTATATCCAAAAAAATGTATTACAAATACATATTAATATAATTACAGTATTTTATTTTATATATTAATTATTATAATTGTTGAAGTTTATAAGTAAAAGGAACATAAATAAATTTTAAACAATTTTTTTACTACATTAAATATAATAATAGTATAATTTCTATATTAGAATATTAAGATTTGTTAGCGACAACTTTACTTTAATAAAAGATCACTTTCTTCTTAAGTATGATCAATTTTATAAAAGTCTACTAGTTGATTTTGATTTTTTAAAGTATTATTTTGAACATCTTGTAATTTGAATATATATATTTTTTGAAGGAACATAAATAAATTTCTAAAAATATAAAATATTTAATTTTCAATTACTATTGAAAAATGAATCTTATATGAAGGAAAAAAGAAAGAGAGAAGATCATCAAGGAACATCACTTTTGCCTATATAAAGTATAAAGAAACCAAGTTGGTTCGAAACTGATAAAATCTTATTTGTTAATACCATAAACATTTCCTTCAAAATCACTAGAAGTAGAAGGTAGAAAAGGCAAGAATATCAACAAGACTGTCTCTTTGTGCTCTTTGATTTGGAACAGCATGCATCGTGAAATATGATCAAAAGGCATACCCACCAAACAACCAAGAATGAGTGTTTTCATCAGCAAGAATAGAATAACAAAGAACAATTTTTTATGTCTTTTTGTTCAGGATCACATTTTAGAACCCATGATCAATGACTACAAGTCTCCATTAAAACACAAACAACGACTGTAGCAATTGAAGGTCTAACATTCCCTTGGAAAAAGGTATTAATGACTAACAGTTAGAACCCTGAAGATCTGTTACGGCTCCTTGTGTTGTTCTCAACTTCAAGGTTGGTAACAAAGCCACAGCCTCACCATCAATGACAATAAGTTCACCATTCTTCAAGCACCTTGTCTTAAATTTTGCACTGAACATCGATAAACACTCATTTAGAAACTTTAATCAGTCTCTGCTTAAAAAAAATGCATAAAAATACCAAGAGGACTAAACTTACAGATATCGATTTCTATTTGCTCTAAGAGTAGTTGCTTGCACTTCCCCAATAATCTGATCTCCAATATAGACCGGAAACTTAAAATTCAAGTTTTGAGATACATACACAGCTCCAGGCTGCAGTCATCCATGACAATAGAAAAGTCAAGGGGCGAAAGAAGAAGAGGTGTTTCAGAAAGTTATCACAAAGAATCAGAACGATTGAATAAATAACTTCATATTATTGTCTTAATTCACATCATTTGTCAAGCACTTTACAAAGTCTATTATTCAAGTTAACCAAATCCAATGACAGGTATCAATGTTTGCCTTAATAAAAAACTTAGTTTGCTGAGATGAGAGTTAAATGCCATTCTCTTCGATTTCCATGGGAAGCATTAGAAGTTTGAAGAGAGGGATAGATTTAAACTTACAAAATGTGTGGAGATGATATGGGGAAAGAGAGAAGACACAAGCATCCCGTGTACCACTGGACCTTCAAATCCAACGTCTTTGGCAGCAGCAGACTCAAGGTGCAAAGGATTACAATCAAAACTCACCTTGGAGTACTGCAGAACATCTTCCTCAGTAAAAGCCCTTGCTTTTCTCAACACATCCCCAGGCTTAAGTACTTCTTGAGGAGTTACCGATGCAAAACCCCTTAGGTTCAGACCCTGAAGTTTGCTACATTGTAAACTCCTGAAGAGCATTCTTGCAAGAATTTTTCAATTCAACGAAACAAATCCTTGACGTCCTCCACTGAGTAAAATTCAAGAAAAATGCACCTTAGCATTCCCACAACTAAAGACCAACTATTCTTTTAAAGTAAAATAAACAAGACAAGAAAAGTTCATCAACTAATGATAAATTAAGGCACCCATTTTCGTTTGTTTGATGTGGCAACTACAGTTTAAAAGAGAGCCAAACTGATTATAAACTACAGTGTACGTCATTGCCGCAAAAAGAAAACGCAGAACAGATCAGCAAATTTTCTTTTGGTTAAAGCATTTTAACAAACAGCTTCCCTGCATGCCAATAGTTGAATATATGTCACAACAACAAACTAAATCTAACATGAATCGAATTTCATCCAAAAAGCTTATCCAAAACAAAAGTCTATTAAACTGCGATAACAAGACAGCATTCTATAAACGGACCTCGGAAAGTTTGGACTTTTTGGTGCCCCTCCTATTTATTTATATAGTATATAAGCCGTTTTAGTAGGTTGTATAAATTTTTTACATAAATAATATTTATTTTTAACATTTAGAATCAGAAAAAAAAATTGTCTTCTAAAATATATATAAAATAAAGAAATGTGACTATGTTGACACAGGATAATAAGGATTGAACAGAGATGACAATAGAACAGATTATTTCACATATGTCTATTAAATAAATACCTATCAGGTTTAAATAAGTTCAAATATTTTTAAATGTTGGATCTTGCACCGTTCAAAACTTTTTCGAGCCTAACATAACGTAAATTGAAAATGGGTCAGGAAATTTACGTTAACTCACGCATTTTACGATGTTAAATTTATTATAAGATTTTTAAATAAAAATATTTATTTATTTTTCCGAATTTTTAACCGTATTGATTTTTATAAAAGAATGTTTTATATTATTTATTATATACAGAATTATAATAATAAGGAAAATCAAATAATATATTAATAATATGAAAAAATAGTAATTATTAATAGATTTATTTAAGCTAATATCAAATGTTTTATAACAGAAAGAAATATATGACATTAATAAATATTAAAAGCTGAATAGGCTTTGCTAGAGAAAAATAAGAATAATATTTAATCAGGGTCACTAATGATACTCACAATGACAACAAAAATTACAATTGCAGCGGGTACGGTTGAAAAAAATTGAAAAATGCGATACTAAAGCATGAATAAAACTATTGTTTTTTGTAATATTACAATATTCATGCAATATTAAAGCATAAAAAATTATAAAGCACCAACAACTATAGCATTTCAGTATTAAAACCACGGTAAGTTATGAACAATAACAACAATCAAAACCTAATATTGTTATTATTACTATATGAAAACGCATATTATGTATTCACAATTTTTTCAAATTTTTAAAATTTATTTGAATAGTTAAATATTGTAATTAGAACATTTACCATCTGTTTATTTAATTTAAGAGAAGTTGGAAAATAAAGGTCGAATAAAAATAGTGATAGAATAAAGACAAGTTTGAATTTCCATATTCTTTATTATTTTATATTTTATATCATTTTATTTATTGACAATTAATTACACGGTTTCTTGTTAAAGTTAAACACTATAAAAAAAGGTTTAATACCTATTTTGATCCCTCGAAAGGAGGGAAATGTTCAACTGCGTCCTACTTTTTTTTAAAAGTTAAAAAGGATCCCAATTTTTGAAAAAGTGTCTATTTTATGTGAATGTGTGGCTTCTGAGGTTAAATGACGTGTAAAATTTAAATTAAAAAAAAATATTTTGAGGGGTAGGGGTTGTTTGCTCTTGTATTGAAGAAGATGCAGATGTTGATGGAAGACTGACTATGGAGGATTTACTTGCAGGTTCAAAGAGTTTGATGTGCCGATGACGAATCTTAGTTGGGTGATTTTCGCGAAAGGGATGATGTTTGTTATTCGCTATGAACTCGTGACAGGTGACTTTCATCATACCCATTTAGGTTCAACTTCACGCCCAATCCTACACAATGCATCAAGTTCATTCTCAACCCCTTTCAATACCAATAGATACCCGACAAGATACCAACTCGTGATCTTCATCTAATCTCAAGATTTTCTTTCATCTACACAAAAAAAAACAGATCAAAGCACAAACAAATCACTCAAATTCAATACATTCAACCCAAGAATACATCCTCAATCTCCCAAATTAAGTACATTCAACCCAAGAATACATCCTCAATCTCCCAATTTCCACTTAGTCTGCAAACTCTAAACTAGCCATCCCAACCCCATCCACATCCTGTCTCCACCGCAACCGTGAAGCTCCCACCCCCATCGCTCACCACCAAGCTTACCGTCGCCAGCACACTTTTATAAGTCGCGTGACCGCAACCCCAAACCCTTGCGCCATCACAGTTTCACCATCTCCTCGCGTAAGCAGCCAACATTCGGGTCTCGTCGTCGCTTGCCTCTGGCCATTCGGAGCTTCCGTCGTCGATGTTGTTCATCATCGTGGTCGTCGCCGAGACATGGTGACTCTGACTTGCTTCTCATTCTTCTCGGAAGGCCAAACGGCCAACACCTTAACTTGCGGCTGGTCACCTTGCCACCTCCTAAATGCCTCCCTTCTCTTGCTCATTCTCACGGAGAAAACCCTAAGAAGGTTTGGGCTTAGCCCATCTTCAACACAAGCAAGCAGCCATATTCTCTGTCAAAATATTTTTTTTTTAATTTAAATTTTATACGTCACTGTCACATAATGACATAAACTAGACACGTAATTATGTTTTGTCCACGCGGTTAACTACACCATTAAAAAATTAACACCGTGACAAAAAATAATTAAATTAAACAATTTTTTCAAAAGTTGATATCCTTTTTAACTTTTTAAAAACCGTAGGACAGTTAAACATTCTCCGCTTTCGAGGGAAAAAAAGGTGTTAAGTCTAAAAAAACTTTGATTACTTCTAACAAGCATTTCAAACATTTATAACAAATTTGTTTAACCAATCAAAAAATGAGTTATTTTCCCTTTTATTTTCCATATATACTTCGTTATTAATAAATTTCTTTTACGTTTCTAAATTTTTAAATTCTTCACATTAGTATATTTTTGGATTTGTAAAACTCAAAACTATAAATAAACCAGTTTTATGATGTAAATACAGAAATTTTGCAAATTCCGCGGCTTCTGAATTCAAATCTTCATCCAACGATTTATATAAAATTGGATAGTTAATTATTTGAAGTAAACATCTTTGAAAGAATTTCCGTATAAGAGTTCATAGATTTGTAAAAACTAAAGAAAACACGTAAAAATTATAAACAAAAAACTCACAAAGTCAAACACTCAGACTATGCAGTGTAAGCATAATTTCAACTACTAAAATAAAAAAAGAATATAACAAATTGCAATAAAGTAAATTGAGACCTTTTGCTTTTCCAGTTTAAAATATCATCAACCATAAGGCAACGAGAATGTAGGACACCAAAATGCTTTCATATGAACTGTAATACACATTTAACCTTTTGAAAAACCAAGGATATTTTCCAATAAACCACGGGTCTTCCATAGTGCACATTCGAATACTAAGATATTAACAAGCTATCATTAAAATGTGTGGAAGTACTTGATTATAATAGACATAGTAAAAGATTAAACACATGTAAACGCAAGAGCAAAATGCTTTAACATGTGCAATAATCTTTCAAAAACCTACTGCGCAGCCGTGCGCCAAGTCTAGTCCAATTGTCTTCCCAGTTATAGTCAACTAAACAGCATAAAAGTTCATCGGTGTTTCCTTTATAAGGCAGCATTAGGATTTCCTCAGCAAAAGAACATAGAGCTAGAGACATTATCATTCAATCTAGGCAACTGAGGGACAGGGTGAGCACCACTATGACTAGAAGCTGTCTCCGATCTTTCCTCAAATTTCATAAACTGCCCCATCTGAGTAGCAGCCAAGTGAGCATAGCAGATTGGAGCAACTGCAGAAGTTTATTCACCAAATTAGGCACACATACAACCATAAAAAATAAACAAATAAAGCAAAAAAAATCGAGTGACAAATTACCAACAGATATGGCAGTGGTGCTCCTCTGATACCTGTTGTCACAAATAAAGAAATCTTATTCAACGACTCTAGATGCCAAGATATTAAATAATAATATATTAAAACAGCAACTTACACGTATGATAACGAGTGCACAAGTTCCTGCAGATCATCAGCTGAAAACCCAATCTCATCTAACAGAACATGATAATGTGTAGGCCTACTAGTACCCTGAATAGTACGTTTTCAAAATAATTAAACATGTTAACAGAAGTTGTGACAAAAAACAACACTTGTGAAATTGCACGTCGCGACGACAGCAAACATTTGAATAACAAAAGAAGAAACAGGCACATAATGCGGTCATAATAAAAAGTGCAGTAAACCAAGATTCAACCACGATTTACAAGTTCTGTAATTTGTAAAATCAGACACAAATACGAATAAAACCGTGCAAAATAAACACTAAAGAAAAGTAAACAAATGAATCAATAGTTATGCATATATGAATTCACTATATACAGTAAAAAAGGTCAAATTCAAAACTAATAAAAACACGTTAAAAATAGCAGTGACAAGAAACTTCGAATACTCACAATCATTCCAGCATGTGCACACATGTAAAAGTCATAATTCCGAGGATGACAAATTTTGTTATCAATCACAGTTCCTGCACCAAGAAAAAAGATCAAATAACAAAACAACTAAATATTATTGACTCTTGCAAAACTTCCAAAAAGGTAACGACGTACCAGGAGGAACATTGTCGGGAGCATCTGCTTGAAAGAATTTAGTATGGTGGTTCTTTTGAGCCACAATAACCAAAAACTTGGGATTCCACTTCTCATCTAAAAACTTGCAAGCCTAATTTAAAAAGGTAAATATTAATCACAGAATAAACAAATGCAAAGTTAAAATATTGTTTGATCAGACCATCGAAACGCACCTCTATAATTTGATCGAGCTCGATGTTTAAAACTTGATTGAACTGGGACTCACTGACTCCATCCCTAAATAGAGAAAAAAAATATAGAAAGTACTAAAAGAATAAAATCTAATCCAATAAAAGAACAATAACTAAATACAAAACTGATGTCTCAGGAAGAGGTAAAAAAGCAATAAATATGTATACATCAACAAAAAATTATGTACTATGCAGAATACGATACGTATGAGTCAACAACTATAACAAAATACAAAACTTTTACAAATATTCACGAAATAATAAAAAAACAACTACAAAATAAAAGTCTGCAGAGTACCCCATCACGTAATTTCATAGCATAATTCTAAAATTAATCATTCAATAAAAAAAGAGAGATAATTTAATGAAGCCATACATAGACCTAGAACAAAAAATTTAATAAAACATCAAAACAATAAAAATTAGTACAAACGCAATTAAAATTTGGGAAAATGTTAACCTGAATATGATTATATTGTCAGGCTTTTTATTCCCAGAACTTCTGTAGAAGTCAAGAAGTAACTCCCTGCAAATATAAATTAGAAAAATAAATGTATACCTCCATATAACATACCTTGTTAAAAGCATAATACGAAACCTTGCTTTCCAATAGCGTCATAAAACTGGAATTGACTTCATAATATATTGCAAGAAATACTTTTATATCTATTACGTCTATCAATAAACCAAATTTAATAAAATAGATGTCATAAATAGACAAATTCACAAACAAATATACGTTTACCTAATTATGCCTTCGTCCACCCCATCGGAGACTTTCTTAAACAAATTGTCAATCATTTCAACCTTCGGAGACTGGGTTCGGACACATGCTCTATACTTTGATATTAGAGGCCACTCCAGAGAACTAACCACCTAAACATAAAGATATTGCTCGTGCAATGTTAAATAATTTATACGCATCATAACAACACACACGACCCTTAAAAAATTACCGCTGCAATAGAAGGAATATCAGTTTGCCCTGGGGAGCCATGAGACACGTCCATGCCAATAACAATGGTGGGAGCTCTGGAAACAACTGGGATAGAAGGAGCATGTTCAGCTCCTAAAATAGAATTCAAGCCACCAAGCTGCACAATGAATAAAAATCAGTGATAACAAACGATATACAAGATGTAGAGCATAAATACAAGCCAGTGCAAAATACCATACCTTGGCATTGATTTTCAGCAAAACATTGGTCAAATATTGATCATTGACCCTTTGAGGCGCTATACACTGTGTAACAATCCCAAAATCAGCAAGATTCCTCTTCTTCCATGGACCTTCAAGGTTCAATTAATTTTAATCAATAATGAAACTTGAACAATTACATATGCAAAGCAGTAAAATACAGTTAAGGATGAATCATATACGTTACCATATAGTTCAGAATTTTTCCTATCAGGAAGTAGACAAAGAAGAAATTGTGGAGGCCCTGGAAGTTTAGATTGTACAAACTCAAGCATTTTCTCGACTCTAACCAAAGGTGGGGATCGTTTATTGCGAAAATCTTCTTCAAAGACGTCAAAAGGTTGTTCAATAGCCTGTCAAAAACAAATAAAAAGTGTTGTCAGCATGTTTATTATGCTTCCAAGTGAACATTTAAATGGAAAACTTACAATTCCTTTCATTTGACCGCACTTGATGAGATCCCTAACAAGTCCCCGTACATCACATCGGGCAGAAAAGTTAACGACAGCCCATTTTTCAATTTTTACAGGCCTAACTAATTTCTGGAGAAAAAAATCCAATCAAAACAAAAATTCACAACAGTTAACTAAGAACAAAAAAATAAAAATGAGAAGTTGATTTAAATACCTTTTGATTGAAGTTCCACCTCCCATTTCTTGGATTGAAATCCTCCCCATTTCCAAACTTTAACTGAACATAATGTTTAATTATCAGTTTCAAATTCAACAAACATTGATAATTAATAAATCAAAGTCTACAATTTATCTTAGACAGCACATAAATATTGATCATGCGAACATTAAAAAGTGGTATTATCTAATATCTAAATACATAAAACAAAAACAATACCTACAAAAGAAATCCATCATTCACATAACTGATTAAACCAAACAAAAGGGGAACGCCAACTTACAACATTTTTTCAGAAAATCTAGCATAGCAGTATTTAAATAACCTTCCATGAACAAATTTCAATTTTAATGAAGTTTATCAAATCTAAATATACGAATAAGACTGACAATACACATTTCAAAGTACTAGCATAATTATAAAACCATTAAAAAATTTACCCTTGGAGCTTGTAAAACACGACCTTCAACTTCAGTAAAGCCAGAGTTGATAGAAATACCACAATTACGAAGCATAGGTTCAGAACCATAATTGCTTCGACTCAAAGCCTGAAATAATAGAAATAACATCAGCTTCATCAGTAAACGTTTGAATCATAGCAATTGGTCAAAATAAATTACAAAGAGACTAACATCTGTCAACACTCTCATCCTCTCTGGAGGCTTCTGCCTAGATTTCTCCACCAATGAGGATCTTTGGAGTGTGGTTAGAGCTTTGGTATACCGTTGAAGGGATACCAAAGAGCAAAGCTAAGCAAAAAATATGTAAAAAATCTTAATCAGTGATGTTCAATTTCAATTTCATATTGTCTACTAAACAAAAACAAATCAACACATTATACCTCAAGTGGAATATATGTTGGCCGCTTCGGCTTTCCAACATTAATACATGGTAGATCACCTGAGTAGCGGAGATCAATGTTTCGACGATTAACAAAATAATCATACACGGTCACCTCCTCAGTGTCATCACCATCAACTCCACCCTTTCTCTTTAATGTAAACCTAAAATATCCACACCAATAAAATCCTAACTTGCAGGATACAATATAACTCTACCAAGAGCAATAACATAAATGTAGAAAATTAATGAACAACGACAAAAAAGGATAATGAAATACAGTTGGTCTTTGCACGGGAGGTCACTAAGCCCAGTAATTTTATACTCTTGATTGGATGGACTTGCTTTAATCCTCAAATTTTTCAGTGTTCTCTTGGCCTGTCCAAAATAGTTAAATAAAAATGGTATTGCTGAAAATAAAAACCAATGAAACAACACAGTGTAGATTTGTCAGAGAATTGGCTTACCTTTACCCAGTCCAGAGAAAACGGATCTTTTACATTCTGATTGGAAATGAGGAAGTCCACCACAGGCCCAGGGGTAACTATCATTGTGGTTGAGACATCTGCAATATTTTTGAGTAAGTTAAACCCAATTATGAAGAATGAATTCCCTGTAAAAGAAATCACCACAAGGAAGCAAGTCCAACCAACAGATGATACCTATGTTAAGTGACAAGCCACTCTGGGTGGTTCTAAAACTAGAATGGAATCCCCGACAGCCAAGAACACCTCCTCCTACATCAGCAAAATTCTTCGGATCATTATGGAAGAATGACTGGCGCACAAGCAAACAGCCTCTGCAGATCAAATTATTGTTAATAAATAATAACAGGCACACACAAAAAAAGATGAAGCAAACTACTATCAAAATTCAATAATGATATTTATTTATGGAATAATAAGAATTTGGTATAAATCACACACTGTTTAGCAGCGTGCTGCCTCAGAATGATATCAAGAACTCTTATTGCTTCCTGATAATTATCAGATTCCTGTCCACGGAGAGCATTGACAATGGCTTGCAGTGGAATCTTTGAAGCAAAATTAATCTCAACTTTAAAAGTTTTCGCTCTATTTGGACGCCTCATTCTCTTCTTGTCGTTCTCATTGATTTCTCCATGTCCATCAGGGCTGGCATTTCCATTATTTCTATCCATACATATGCACAGAATTTTACAGAAAAAGTTAATCAGCAAAAACATTCGTATATAAGCCAGTATTCAAAATGAAAAAACAAAACATGTGAACCTGCCAGCAGAGACAACATCCTCAAGAACAACAGTAAACTCAAGACGATTACGGGCAAGAGAGCCAAGGGTAAAAAGTGTCTTCTCGCCATCATAGGCAAAATCCTTCCCGTTTAATTCAGAATTGTATGTCTCCTGAACCCTGTCAAGGACCTTTCTCCCCACACCCTTACCCTCTACAGGGCGTCCATCTTCATAAGAAAGAGATACCTGCTCAAACATAGACACTGAATACGCCATCCAAATAGACAGAAAATTAATAATACAAATTAATAATACAGAAGAAATAAAAGGACATACACTATACTGAAAAAAGTGACCGTCAGTGTTTCCAACATTTACTCTGAAGTGATTAGTGAGAAGTCGCAACTTCATCCCTTTAGAAGCAAGGCCACGCCTGGCTATTGGAAGCCTCAGGACCTTCTTTTTCTCCGGCTCCATTTTGATAGGCACTACATCTGATGGGATAGCAGGTGGTGGCGGAGGCAGGGAATCCTCAGTGCCATTTGTCCCAAACGAAGACATCTCCTGCATAAACATTATATGGCATTATATGGTCAGATAACATAGAATAATGTCCATATTTTCAGATTTCACTCAGAAAACTAATTAAATTTTCCGACATTACCGACACGCAACAATAACAATTTGCAAAACCCCACAGTATAACGTATTTCTGTAACACAAAAATAATAAATATACTATAAATAATATAGCAAAATAAACCAAATTTAAAAGAGGAAAAATAGATAATGAAGCATATAGTTTCTTTTTTTTTTTTGAAAAAAACAAAAATCCATGGCATCAATAACAGTGAAACAAAATATTAAAATGCCAACGTGTGTACTTGACATACCACCCTAGAAATTCAATTTATTAAAATAAAAATACCTCAAAAACTTAAGCAAACTCCGAAAACTTAAACAAAACTCAGAAAACAAAATGTTCAAAAATCAATAAGTGCATTTATTTTCAAAACAAATAAAAAAATTCAAGATCAAGGCACATGCAGTAGATAAAAACGAAAGGAAGCCACACTCGCACCATACAAAACCCCAAAAAACCCATAAACACGGAAAAAATGATAAATAAAACAATGAAAATGAAATAAGCCAAAGAAACAGTCCAGAAACAGAGAACGCAACTTGTTAACTGGAAATATAGCATCACAAACAAGGAGGAAAGTTAATGAAAAGCCAAATTGTTAAAATAGGAGGTTGTTCTTCACTCACCAGAAAAGCGCGCAAGCACAAACTCTAATAATTAAAAAACTAGTTAAATCCTCAGACATTAGCGACATGCAACAATAAAAATGTGCAAAATCCTACAGTATAACATATTTATGTACAACAAAAAATAACAAATATACAAAATAAGCAGCTTAAAAGAGGAAAAACCGATAATATAGTATATAGTTTCTTATTTAAGTTTAAAAAATAAAAAATAAACCGATCGTATCAAATAGTGAAATGTTAATGCTAAATATTAGAATGAGTAGAATAGACATAACTTCAGAAAAACAAAAACAAAACTCTAGAAAACAAAATGTTCAAGAGTAGGTAAGTGCATTTGTTTTCAAAATAAATACAAAAAAAAAAACAACGATCAAGGTTCATACACATTATAAAAAACGAGAAGAAACAACACTTCTACCATACAAAACCAAAAAATAATCATGAACACCGAAAAAACGGAAGCCATGAAAGAGAAACAAACCGAAGAAACAGGCCAGAAACAGGAAATGCAGCTTGTTCACTGGAGATATAGCAGCGCAAACAAGAAGGAAAGTTAATGAAAAGACAAATTGGTAAAATAATGATGTTGTTCTTCCCTCACCGGAAAAGTGTGTATGCAGAAACCCTAATAATCTTCCAGGCGACGTTGTTCCCCACTCCTCTTCTTATAGCAGTGGCAGGGAGAGAATTATAAACACCTGTTCATCTCCTCGAACTTAAAAAGGAAACGAAAAAGAACTGACTCCTCTCACACGTTGATCTTCTCATGGGCTGACGTGGAGGGCCTTGATCTAAACACACGGTTACTATACCGTCAGAGGACCCCACTTCTCTCATTATTTGTATTTTTATAATTATTAAAACATTGTCCTTTCAATAAATAAATAAATAATCTTCCCATTCAGTATTGTTTGTGGATTTGGGTGGGATATAATTCTGTTGTTCAGAATAAAAAAATTAATGTGGATAATCATCAAAGTAAAAAACAAATAACAATAATAATTACTGCAAGTACATTTTTTATTTGGTCATCAAAACAAATCAGATGAATCAAGTACAAGTTATATATATATATATATATATATATATATATATATATAATTACCAAAATATACTTATATAATAAGTTATAACTAAAATAAATAAAGGGATGACTGTTCTAAAACGTGGAGAAGGGTGATTATGACAGACCCACTTCTCTCAACATTTATTCTTATATACTAATAAATTAAAAATTAATTATTATAAAATAAAATAAAACTTATTCAAATTAGCGGTATGGTTGTGGACATGAAAAACATGATCAATCTAATCTAAACTGAAAATTATTAGAGATATACTGTAATTTTTAAAAATAATTATTGTATTCACGCTTCAACTTACATCATATTTATAAACAAACTCTATAATTTATAACTAAAATTTTGTCATAACATCTTTTGTTTCTATAAATAAATATACTAATAATAAAATAATTTTAAAAACAATAATAATTAGTTACTAAAATATAGTATTACATTTAGATATAAAAATGATTTAAATTTTTTTTTTTAATTTAACATTTAAACTATACCATCTTGTTATAAGATTAAAGAATTAAAAAAAAAATAGTTGTCTGTTATTAATATAAATTGTCTCTTAGTAATATAAATTGTGACGCAAATTTCACTACTATCCATTAAATTCTTCTAAATCTATTGGAAACTGTTATATTTTTAATTAAGTCATTGACGTCTTGTGTTTTTTTATTAACTTATAATAAATATAAATTAAAAGGGGCGATAGGTTGCCTCAACCCTGTGCAAAAAACCATTAAAAAAATTGAAAAGAAAAACAAAATAACTCCTAAAAATAATTTAATTACAAGACATGTATAGAGGCCAAAATGGCTTAGTGACCTGTATTATATTCTCCCATATTTACACTATAAAGATACACCGAAAATATAAACCAAAACAATCACAACCACAACCATAAAAAATATGTGTTAGTATGCTTTTTTATACATCCTTAAAAGTTCTTTTTAGTCAAACACAATAAAACATCAAAATCATCATTCTATCTAACTCAAATTTAGTCAATACAGTAAAATTAAATAATTAAGTGAACATAAACACCAATATAAGTAAGAGAAAGTAATTTTTGAATACATATTTGTAATTCATACACGTATTTTCATTTGTACTAATATAAAATTTATTTTACTACAGTATTCAGTTCATGACCCTTGAATAACATTCATAGTTACTTATTATATATTAATTTATTCTTTATAATTGTTTACTGTGCTTAACCATCATAAATTATCTCACTTGAACGTTAAAAATATATAAACTATTGCATCACTCTTAAGTAAGATGACAAATAAATTTGTATCTTTAAATATATGCAACTCTTCGGTAAGATGAAAAATAAATTTGTATATTTAAATATATGCATCGTGACGGGTAGTTGGTATATATATATATATATATATATATATATATATATATGTGTGTGTGTGTGGTATTTGGCAAAAAATAAAAATAATAATTTAATTTATATTTTATTTAATTAAATTAAATTTATATTTTATTTAATTAAATATATTTTATTTTAAATTAAATTTGAATTTTATATGTTTTTTTAGTATTATTTAAATTTTATTTTGAAATTGTATAAAAATTTATTTTTTAATACTATATATATTTCTAGGTTTTTTTGAAATTAATACCCACGCATATAACAAACTATGAGAGTTTATTTTGCAAATAAAGACAGGACCTACGTCCAAATGTCAAAATCACCTCATGTTTCTTCCTTTAATTAAGTTTGTATATATAACTTTGAATACCTATAATTTAGAGAAATTTCTTCATTCTAATTATCCTTCTAAAACTTTATTTAATTACCTTCACTTACCCTCATTTTATACCCAAGATCCCTACTTCAAAATAACATGCCTTTCTAAGTTTCCGCTTTCTAGTAAACGAATTTATATTTTAATATTTAATTTAATTTTAATATATAGTTATATTTGAATTTTAAATTAAAATTTATTTAATTTATAAGTATTTGATCTTGTTGTAATGCATAGATCAGTTTTTTTTATAGTGGATACTTTATATCTAAATAAAATAGATGTTAATGTTACTGTTACCATCTTAATCTGAATTAATAACAATTAAAGTTCAAATCTTTAAATGTCATTTTAATGATTATAACGTGCTTCTAAGCATTAATATTTTTAAATGTTTTACCAAAAAGGCTTTCAGGCTAATTTTTTTTTGTAGTCCTATCATCTAAAACCTTTTCCTTTAAAACCTCTGTCCGAGAATAATTTATAGCTACAAGAATCAATAGCTTAATGAGCTTAAAAATGTAAGGCCTGAAAAATACAACAGTTATTAGGCTTTATGTGAGTTATTAGGCTTTATGTGAGGGAGTCAGCCCGTATAACTAAAGACACTCTGACCTAAGAAGGGGTCTTTCTTTTCCAACTCTGATTTCATTAGCCACTTCTCCTTTCTCTCTCTAACCTCTGAGTTTTTTTCTTCTTGCTCTAACTTCTCTTTACTTTTTCACCACATTTCACCGTTGAAATTTCAAATAGACGGTGTTCTCTCGTTTACAGAGTTGAGAGTTTGCCATTCATCCGATTAAATTTTGTTTTGGACGGGTAAGTCATCTTTTTCTGTTTCATCATTTCCTTTGAACCTAGGGCATGCAATTTTCTAGTTGCATGTAGTCAATGGTTTTCCTCTCTAGATTCTCTACCTATTCTAGCTCTAAGAGATGTCTCTATCACTAATTTGACGGTTTGTAGGTTGTGTTGAACTTGCTTCTGTGCAAGGGTTACTGTTTTGGGGTTTTTTCTAAAGAGTGTTGAAGGTAAGGGGAGCTGATTATTTTTCTTTGAATTTATTTCTTGAATCTGCTTTGTAAATGAATGCATGTTGAATTTTGGACTGTCGTGCAGTTTTGTACTGTACTTTGATTTTAAGTACATAGGATGGTTTGAATTGAATGATGTAATTGATGAAACTTTGATTGATTGCTTTATAGTGAGTTTAATGAACTTAATTACTGCATTGGATCATGTTAGAAGTGATTTGGAGTGTGAAATATGTTGTAACTTTAGCTAGGTAGAAAACTTGGTGATTTTGTAGTGTTTTAGGTCATTTTGGAGGAAGGGACGTAGTGAATTTGAGAGTTAGGGGTTATGGGTATAATTGGGCTATTGGGGCAGTATTAGCAAGTGGATTGTGACTTGTTTGAGTCACCAAATTGGTCAGAATAGGTACAAAGTGTTAGAAGTGGGTTTGGGGTCCTCTAGTTATTGAGTTTGATGTTTTGGAGTAGAAATTGAGTTGGTTTATTACATCTAATTCCTATGCAAATGACCAATGTAATACTTTACTTTTATCTATAAACATGTTTCATACCAATATTAGTGTTGCAAATTTTAAATTGATCAATTGGATATGTCTAAGATGCACCAAACCAAAAAAATCAAGTTGCTGTCAAAACTGATAAGAATAATCGATTATCTCACTTGATAATCGATTATTCTAGCCAGAGGGTCATATTTTCTTCAATGCTCTCGTCAATAATCGATTATCAGATGTGATAATCGATTATTGTCGTACTGGACGCCACTGCACCAGTTTTGGGTGGTTATCGGGGTTCCGGGTACCATTTTTGGACGCTATTTAGGTCATGTTGGGGTTTTTGGACCTTTCCGAAACTGTTGATGATGGTTTCAAAGTTGTTTTCCTTGTCCAAATATGAGTTTATGGGGTTTGGTTTTGTTTAGTGGTTCTTCTTGGACTGTTATTGTCTGTTAATGTACATGGAATGGTTTCATGTGATTTTTGATGACTTATTAAGTTGTTTGTGGTCTTTTGAAGTATAATTAGTATTATATATATCTATGTTTGTATGCCATGTAAAAGTAAAATATTATATGTAATGGATTTTATAATTACCAAGACTTGAAGTATGGTTTCAAAGTGAAAGTATGTGATTTTCAAAGTATGGTATTGGACGTAATTCCATGATCTTCAAGGAGAAGATTCATGGTGGTGCCCTTAGTGTTTAGAATGATTTACATGGAAGCTCAGTCTTGGGGGTTTTCCTGACGCTCCAATGGTCTTTCATTCTCAAGTAGAGAGGATTGAACCATGTGGTGAGGAGTAGCAGGAGGTCTTAGTCTTGGGGGCTCCCAGTATGCCTCAAGGCCTGGAACAGGCTAACCTCGTGAGTGTGGTAGGGTGGGGAACCCAAGTTTCATAAGCCACCACGAGTGCATAACCCACCATAGCTCGGTAATCATTCTAAGTCCGGACGAGTCAAGTCTAGTATATGACATGCTAGGTTGTATGATTTAACTTGCTTGAATTGAAGTAGTTTTTGATGTGTTGTTTACTCTAATATTGTATGATTGCTTGTAAAACTAGTTCACCCTTGCTTGTTTTTTTTCATTTGTGTATGCTTGTGTGGTGTTTCTTTTTGCAATGATCATCCAATTGGATGTGAGCAGATGAAGAAGAGGTGTCCGTGAAGCAAGCGCTGGAAGATGGTGATGGGGCAGCTTAAGAATTATAGGATCATAATTAGTAGAGCTACTTTGATAATACTCCAAAATGGTCATCTATGTTTAAGAGACCAATTATAACTATACTTTTGGATGACTGTAATCAATAGTCTGATATATGTCTCTAACTGCTTTCCAATATCATAACCTGATGACGTCTTTATTATATATGCATGTTGTATATTTTGGGATGTAACAAAAAAAAAGTATAAAATAGTCATAAGAAAGGGTAAGCTTATATAATTTAATTCATACATCAACATATACATTAACATTTCAATTCACACACAACAAGTGTAAGATCCTTGAAAATATTTGTATGTTAAAATGTAAGATCCATGAAAAAAAAAAATATTTATAATAGTAAATTTTAACATTTTATTAGTAATAATAATTTTAATGGATAGAAAAATGTAAATTTTTGGATATAAAGTTATAGTAATTTTGGAGGGAGAGCTTCAAATTTTTGATAACTTATTTAGGATTTTTTTAGAAATGTGAATAGTGAATAGTGAATAGTAAATAGTAAATAGTGAATAGTGAATAGTGAATAGTTAAAAAAAAAATATTAAAATAAATTATGGAAGAGAACACTCCACGTAGAATTAATCATTCAGAGATAAGAATGGTGAATAAAAAATAATTTTTGAATAGTAAAAATGAATAGTAAAAGTGAATAGTAAAAATGAATAGTAAAAATGAATAGTAAAATTTTTGGCTATAAATAGCCAAGGGGGGGAGGCTGAAGATTTACACCAAAATTCTAGAGAAATTGTGAGAGAAGAGAGTTAGAGGAAATTCTAGTTAAAGAGGGGAAATTCTGGAAGTTTCCGGAGAACGGTTTGAGAAGAGGAAACTAAGTCTGGAATAGAGGTAAGGGAAGCTAACTTTGAGTATTTCTTTTTGTATTATCTTGAGTCTTGAATATGCTATATTTTTCTTTTGTCTGATTTTAAATCTTAAATATGGAGTATTTTGTTTCGAATTTTAAATGAGAATATGTTTTTTTTGTGTGTTAATATCCAAGTGTGATAATTGTAAAATGTGATATTGATTATGTTATGTCAATTGTATGTTATTAGTGGTTTATATTTTTATTTTGGAAGGATTAGAAATTGTCTAACCGGCTCTGCCAGATTCAATTTCTTGTTTCTCCAAACATTTTATTGTTTTCCTTATTTATTTTTATTGTATTTTGGAAGGATTAGAAATTGTCTAACCGGCTCTGCCAGATTCAATTTCTTGATTCCCCAAACTTTTTTTTATTTCCTTCCGTATTTATTTTATTACATTTTTGGAAGGATTAGAAGTTGTCTAACCGGCTCTGCCAGATTCAACTTCTTGTTTCCCCAAACTATTTATTTCTTTACTTATTTATTTTATTGCATTTTTGGAAGGATTAGAAGTTGTCTAACCGGCTCTGCCAGATTCAACTTCTTATTTCCCCAGACATGTATTGTTCTTGTTATTTAATTATATTGTATTGATGGATGGATTAGAAGTTGTCTAACCGGCTCTGCCAGATTCAGCTTCTTGTTTCCCCATGAATTTTTATATTAAGATTATTTTTATGATTGTCAAATATTGTATTCTTCTATGACCATTTATAGTAATGTTTTATTATTGTTAATTGTTTATAATTATCTTGTATGAATTCTATTATGGATGTTTATTGTGATGATTTTATTGAATGAGTTTGTTGGCTGAAATTAATCTTGTTGGAAGGTTTGGAATAAGGGTTCTATAATAGCTTGTATATGGGTATTAAATATATATACAGTGTTTGAGGTTGTTGTGAGAGGAAGTAAAATTAGGCATTTTAAGATTTAGAGCATAAGAAAACAAGGTAGATAAATTAAATAAATAAATTGTTAATTATTGAAGGCCTCCCTTTGTTGGTAGGATAGAGGAACCTTAAAAACCTGAGTTGGCACATCCCTGATCATAGAGCAGCCCTGGCCTGGTCCAGTCAGTTGTGACTAGTCATATGTGCTGGCGTCGAAGGTGAGTTTGATGCGTTCAGACATCTGGGTCCTCTCCGGTGACCAATTGGGGTAAAGAAAAATCTCTACTAGGATGAAAATAAAATAAAACAAGTTGATTGTAGATGCATAATATTATCATGGTAAAAATTTCATATATATTTTATTTATCATTACATTGAGCCCAGACTTTAATATGTAGTTCCTAAGATATGTTGATGTATTTTGGTTGATCCATGATCTTTGTTTGGTGAAAATATGTTGAGTTATACTCGTTATGGGCAAAATGAGTTTATAATATGAAGCATGATATCTGTCAATGTGTTTAATTTATCGATACCAAAACGGGTTATTATGAATTCATGATTAAAGAATGAACATGATTGAGTTAGGTGGATAAGAGGGTATGAATTGTTGGTTTTTATGAAATGTTGGAGTGGATATGAGAAATCATTACTTATGAAATGATGTTTACTACCGGGAGTAGTATGTTCGAGTTATACCATGAGAGTTTGGTATGAGCAAAGTAACACCTGAGATTTATGGAAGCAGGCAGAGAGGGGTCTGACCATAAGGCTTCAGAAAGTAAGACATAGTATGTAAGTGAGGCTTAAGGAAGCAGGCAGAGAGCGGTCTGACCATAAGGCTTCATGAGTAAGCATGGTACACTTGTAAGATTTATGGAAATGAGAAAGATGATTTTGATAATGATGAATTAATGACATCGGAATAATGATATTTTATCAATTGCAGAAATACCTGATTTTAATATTTTTGTTACAAGTTTAATGATTTTATGATATGGTTGGCTTACCCTTATTTGTTTGTACTATGATCATATAACTCATGTTATATGTGATTAGATAATGTTGCAGATGCGGTTGAAAAAGCTTAGAGATGAGAGAGATGCGGGGAAAAACTTTTAGGGATTTTTGTAAAAAGAATAAATTTGTATTGGGAAGATTATGTTGTGTAAAATTTATAAGTTGAAATTTCAATGGTGAAGACTATATTGTTTAAAGTTTGTAAGTTTGGTATTGTACTTTGGAGTAATTGAAATAAAGTTTGATTGTTTATATGAGATATCAAATTAATTTAGTCTCTACTATCAGTAATACCCTTTAAAATATTCGGGTGTTACAACAAGCAGCTTATCCTAGACAAATATATATAAATCTATATATATACTAGACAGACCGTCCGGACTGTATGAATCTGTGTAGCTACAGGCGTCCTTGCACCCGAGTGGTGTAGTAACTGATACACTCAATAGCTGCCACTCGAGGTTAGTCCGTTCTTACGTCGCCCATGTTAACTTATGGACTAAGGACCTCCTGCCATTCCCACGCATGAACTACTCTCCTCTACGTGAAGATGAGTATCACGAAATATCAGGATGGACCATGCCAGCATTAGCATAACCACAGTCATACTTTACCAAATTCCATAATCAACATATATGAGACGTTCCTCCTTGGAACGCTCGTCCAAAATCCAATATCATATAATCGTTCCATATAGTGTTCACACTTTAAGTTCTCATAATTCATCATCATTTCCATCTTTAGATTCAAGAGCATAAAATGACGAACGTTCAGTCCACTGAAGAATTAGGACGAACGTTCAAAGAAAGGTACTGGATAAACGGGGAAGTATACAACGAACGTTACTATCTGTTCGGCCAGTTAAATGAATTGACTCGTTTGGATGTACCCTGGTACTTAAAGAAAATTTCCTTATGAAGACCTTAGACTAGATCCAATGTAAGATGAAGGGTCAAGAATATTTAGGACTATTTTTGTAGTATTTCGCATACGGAAGACGGATGCCAGTAGTTGAACTAACGTAAGGAAAAGTGAATATTTTAAGACTTGAACGAACGCTATTTTATCCAAGTGGTTATTCAATAATACGAGCGCTTGGTATAAGACCGAGCACCACTTATGATGAACGCTAGGTAGATGACCGAGCACCAATGATGACGAACGCTTGGTATAAGACCGAGCGCCATTTAGGACGAACGTTGGGTTTAAGACCGAGCGTTACTTATTTTAAGAGGTAATTTAATGTTATTGAATTTAAGGTATACGACACCTCTATGCTGAGCCGAACGCTCAAACACAGTGATTCCAATGCGGACGCTCGTTCTCAAACCGAATTCTTCCCGAATGAAAGAATTCCATTCTAAGTCATTTTCAGGGAAACCGAACGGTATAAGACCGTACGATGACGAGCGTAACTTATCATAAGGAGAATTATCATATTCAGATTTTTCAACTATCTTAACTCAACATTTCTCATACGATTCATACTTTATAAATTCATATCCATCATTAATTCACATACTTTATAGAGTTCATCATATTAACAAATCAAACTATACAATAGTCACCCATCTTTCAATCCATACGTATCAAAATCAACATACAGTTCAACCAACAGAGATCATATTCATCCAGTACTACAGTGTTCGTTCAGGCATATTCAAACAGACGATATACATATATCCATATCATGCTTTTATACAACATACAAGTATAAATTAAATTAATAAGCTCCCCTTACCCGGATCAGTGAGTACAACGTCCTAAGAGTCCGATTTTGACTTGTCCAACTATGGCTTTTCTACACTCAACGGTTTTTCTTATGTTCTTCACTAAATCAAACCAAAAGAAACGTAGGAGAATTTAGCTCATAACCTTGCATGCAACTGAATCTGGGTTCGCAGGAATTCCAGAAACGAGCGTCTAAGTTGAGAAACTTACCGGTTACAGAATCGGAAGTGATTCGGTCCAAAATGAAGCTCATAGCGTAGGGAGCGTTCCTACGGTTCTGAATGTTGAACGGAGAAGAAATGGATGAGTAACAGTAGAGAGAAGTTGAAGACTTTCTAGAGAGAAGGTAGAGAAAATGAAGAGTTGAGTTCTGAGGAAGAAGGAGAGTGAGTACAGGTGAGTGGGAGAGTTTTTCGAAAATCCAGTTTTGTTCAATCCATGTCCGTTTGGACGAACGTCTCCTCTGCCGACACCTGTACACCCACTTCTGACTTTGGAAACTTCTAACGTGACAATTGGCACTCGTGCATGCAGTGCTTAGTGGATTTTTAATGGCTCTGAACCAGTGACGTGGTTGCATTAATTTGATGTGACAGAGATTTTCAGTGTTAATTATCTAGGGCCTCACATAAGCGATTTAGAAAATAATGTTAACAAAATTGTTAAATTTTTTTATTGTTATATTTATTTAAATTAAATCGATGCATCTAACTTACCAAAAACTATAATCACGATGCAACTATTTTCATTTGATAACCTAAACATTTATTGCAAAAACACAAGAAAACAAAGACGAGAAGATCCCAGCAAAACTTACAAAGAAACATGGAAGAATCTCGATCATGAAAGACTATTGTAGGTAAGATCGAGGACATATACGCTGGCAGCAACATCCTAATAAAGATGATAATAAATAACTAATTAAGAAAATGTGAAATTATTAAATCACTGGTCAGCATACCTTTAATTAAACATCATATTAAATGTTATTTTGCGTGTTAGGAGATGTGAACAAACACAACAATCAAAACCAGATATTCTATTATTACTATATGAAAACGCGTATATTATGTATTCAAAATTTTTAGAAACTTTGAAAATTTATTTCAATTATTAAATGTCGTAATTAAAAAATTTACAATCTGTTCATTTTATTTAAGATATGCTGGAAAATAAAGGTGTAATAAAATTAGTGGTTGATGTATGAGATATTGAGAAATAGTGGTTAAAGACAAGTTTGTATATCCATATTCTTTATTATTTTAGACTTTTAGAATATAAAATATATATATTAGAAACAAACATTTTAAATCAAATACATAGGAAAAGTGAAGTGGTTAACTTAGATGAGTATTGGTGAAGTGGGAAATTCAGTAGCGATTCAAATAAAGTATACAGGAGATTGCAAATGAACTAAATCGTCATAACTTATCGGTATATAACCTAACAATTTTCCTAAAACACTATTTAATGAGAGAATGATTGATAAAAAAAAACAAGTAACTAACCAAATGCATAATAAATTATACCAACTAAATGACTTGAAAAATAAATTCAAAATAGCTTAATCTTATAAGATTACGTGCATTACTCAAGTCTAAGTAGAAAAATATCATATGACATATAAAAAAACAATTATCGTTAAAATTAAACAAATAAATAAATATCGATTTTAGAAGAGAAAAAGAACCATGTTTATTGAGTAGTGCCAATAAATCATTGTTAAATTGACGTCTAACCGTGAAAAGGTGGTGCTCAACACCAAAGAATAGTGAGTCAATATTCAAACGGTGTCCAATATTAAAAAATATTACTTAGAAATAGAATTATATAGATTTGTTCTTCGTAGTTTTTTGGAACCCAACACCCAATTATGGTGAGGGGCTCCCAACAATGAAAATATCATCTTCAAAACCAAAGCTTACATGGAATGACCTCAAACTCATGCATTTGAAAACCAACTCGCAAAACATACCTTTTATAACATAAAGTCATGTGATCAAGACCCAAAAATATCAACAACAATAATAAATAAGGTCAGTTTACTTACCTTACCTAATTAAAATTGTCCAAAATAGTTTTAGACAATCAAAACACCTTTAACTCCATAAAATGTTTTGTTAAAAAAAAAATCAATCTTATGATTATTGATCGAACTCATAAATTATTAAAAAGACAAATGCAAGAAAAAGGTTCACATAAAAAAACAAAAATAGACAAAAATAAAATAAACTTAACTTATCTAAATTGAGAAATTGATCGATTTAAATTAACTTAACTTATCTAAATTAAAGTTGATTGATTTAAATTAAAGATACCGTTATTGATTCTTAAATAAGACAAATAAATGAATAAGAAAATAAAAAAAAACTCGTAGAAAAATAATTTCTGAAAGAGGTTATGTATTTTAAAATAATAAATTTATTTTAAAAACTTCTTATTTATGTAAATTTTTTAATATTAAAATAATTAATCTTATTATTTTTAAATTATCTTTAATTTTAAAATATTATTTTCTAGATTTTATATTTATAATAAATAAATATTTTTCTACGATTCTTTTAATGATATTTTAATGTTACACTATAAAATTTTCCCGTGCAAAATATCAATATATACAAAATAAAGAAATTAAGAGTATCATCTCTTTTGATTATTTTTTATTAAATAAAAAATTCATTTTATGTGTATTATATCAATTTCTTTCATGTTGTACCTAACTGTCAAAACATTTCTTGCATGTTGTAACTAGTTTGGCTGGTATCTTTCCATGTTTTCCGAACATTTCTACGAAGTGTAACAAAAAATTCCATTTACTTTTTTTTTTCTCAATTACCTGCCTTATTTTCAATGTTGATTTTTTTATAAAATATAACATTAAAGAAATACGAGTCAAATATAAAAAAAATTTCAATCCCAAATGGTAAAAAGTGATGAATTTCCCTTTTATGTATATGATCAACGATCAACTTGTTAATGGTTACTTAATCTAAAACTTAGAGTTGATCCTTAAATATTTTTTATAGTTTTTTTAAAAAAATCTATTTTTTTTTCATCTTAAACTTCTTTTTTTCTAACTTTTCCTGTATATATGTAGATATATAAACTTTAGTTGTAAACAACTTATTTTAATCTATTATTTTAGTTTTGCTTATAAATAAAGTATTTTAAATAAAATATTGATATATAATAAAACATACTTCATACCAATATTATAAAGAAATTAATTAATATTCTATTATTATATATATATATATATATATATATATAATTATTTTTAGGTACTATTATTTTAAGATACACTATGTGATGTTATATATATTTTTTTTATGTTTGACCAGAGTGTTACAAAAATGTTTAATATTTTAATTATTAAATAATATTCACTCTTTTATAAATATTTATACTTTACCCATAAAGATTTTGACTAGTATGCGAGAGTTTTTTGCTGGTGAATTTGTCCAATATAATACACATGTTAAAGAATATGGTTCAATAAGGTTCTTTAAGCTTTTCATTATGAATCAGTTTAAACATACGTCTAATTTGATCATATCCACATTTTATAGTTAAATTTCACCAGTTTGGTATCTTGGTTATTACTTGTCATGTAAGTATTATTCCAATAGGAACACAGGTCATGACCTAGGCTAATATTATAAATACAACTGATATTATCAAAGGACTATTCACTTTCTCATAAACACTTATACTAATTTTACACATAAATCCTAACTATATCTTACTAACAAGCGTAAGATAATCTTTTGTAGGTAGATCTTCTTCCTTTCAACAACTGACCATCAAACCTTAAGGCTAACGATATTGAACAATACGGTTGGAACTTTGCCTTTGTTCGTTAGTTCTCACCGACCTTAGAAAACAAGTCGGTCAAGATGCCCAACCTAGCTTCTACCTTGGCCACCTTTTACTTCCTTTGACAAGTGAATTCAAAAAAGAAGACAAAAAAAATGTGAGGACAAGTGCATAAAGGACTCAAAACAATGAGGATTGCTTGAAGTGAAACAACGTTATAGAAAAAAGTTAAAATCATTATCAACTCGCCCAAACTTGTCCAAAGCAACACTTGTCAAAGTCGGCCACATTAAAAAAGAAGTCCGCCTAAAGTTAGTCGTGTCAAAACATAGCTCTCTTAAAGTCGACCATATCAAAAGAGAAGCTCGCATAAAATTGGCCGCGTCAAAACGAAGTTTGCCTAAAATCAATAGCATTTAAGCACTGTTTAAGGCTAGCAACACTAAGCAAAGACTGTCTAAAGTCGACAACACCTAACAAAACCTACTTAATTAGTCGGTAAAAACCCTACTAAGAGATAACATGCAATCACATACACCAAATTAAACTCTCGTAAAGGGACTTATGTTCCTATTTGACTTAATAGGCATATTAAGGAGCATGACCCAATAAGACTCTTCAAACCTCTTCATTATGAAACAACCTAAACCTATATGTAATTGGGTTATATTCACTAAATATCGACAAATTGGTATGTTGATTATTATTTACCATTATATTATTATTTATTAGACTATTATTATACTTTTCAAGTTAGTATTATTTCAATTGGAACATATGTTCATTGTCTATGCTAATTTTATAAATACAATTAGTATTGGAAACACTTATACTCATTTTACACATCAAAATTCTAATTTTCGTAATGACATTAACGTTAAATAGTTTTTGGTAAGTGAATCTCTTTTCTTTTAATAATAAGAGATTCAATTAACAACCATCAAGAACAATCATGCCACCGTTAGAACATCACTACTACCTATAACCAAATCGCGTTCAAATTCCAGTGAAACCAAATATAAAATTTAATTTTTTTAATAACTAAAGTTTACAAGTTAGTAATTAACAAGTGGAGTAAAAAAACAATTTTCTTTGTATATTTCTAATGCAATAAACACTTCTACCCATTATTTTATCTATTTATACAATTTTAACCTATATATTTGAGAAATAAAAATGGCAGTTGGAGAATATTAGAAGATGACGATCCTTGTAACAAAAATAGTGAATTGATCCGTTGACGAAAGTCACGATGTGCAGCACCACAGCCATAAATTATCAAACCAATCTGGATCCTCCCAACCACTTTAGGTGGTGTCAATAATGGTGGTTGCACAGACTTGGCATTATCACACAGAATACGCCACTCACCAATACACCACTTACCATTTCATTTTTCACCACTTTCTTTTTTCTACAACCATCGACTTCTTCTTTCAGACATTCTTAGAGGAATTTATTCATCTGCATTGTAAATATTTCCAGCTTAACTAAATATTTATGGTAATTAAATAAAGAAGAAAATTTACGTTTTAATGTATAAAATTAAGAGTATTTCGTTTTCTTTTTATCGTTTCGTTATGTGTTCTTAGAGAAACCATTATTGTTTCCCTCCCTTCGGTGCGTGACATCCGCTAATGACTAAGTACCGAAAATTGTCCATAAAGGGAACATCGAAAGTCAACAAAGAAACAGAAGAAAAAACGAAAGATAGTGTGAAAATAGAGAGCAAAAGAAAATAAACTTTAATTAAAATAGTAATCTTTTTACACCACCAGTTAATTATATACATAAAAAATTATACAAGTAAGTGGCAAAACAACGGTACCTTTATTACGAGTTGTTGGTAAATTTATTGTTTATATAATAAAAAAAATGTTATTATTTTATTCTTCAAACAGGAGGAAAAGTAGAATAAGGAATTTCAATTATTAAGGAGGGAATTCTTATTAATAATTCTTAATGTTTCAAAAAACCATATTTAACTTAATAAGAAGTATATCAAGAATTTAAATTTTTTACTAATTTTTTTAATATATCAAAAATAATATATTTTAAAGGTACAGCAAAGGAAAACACCAGAGTTCATCAAAAAAACAAGACCAGTAAAACACTGGCTTTAAATCTCATAGAAAAAAAACAAGGAAAAAATAAAAATAAAAATAAAAATTAAAACATATTTAAAACAAATTAAATTTGTAATACATTAAACTGATTTGAAAAACTAAAACTATATAGTATATTATAAAATCGAAGCTCGCCATGTTTTACTGCTCCTTGTTATTCCCAAAGCCGATACTTTCTTTTCAAGTCTTTTCTCTTTCTCTCTCACAAGATTCTCCCCTCTTCCTTCCTCTCTCTCTAGAACTTCGTCCTTTGCTTTCGTTCTTCTCTGCGCGGTCGTTGCGAACCGACGAATAAGAGCGATAACCCTAACACGGCAGTAGAGGTGTACGGTTGAAGCTCAGATCAGCCATGGCAGCAGCAACCTGCACTTCCATGCGGTTCCTACTCTCAGTTTCCCTAACCCTAACTCTGCTCCGCCTCGGCGCCTCCAATTCCGAAGGCGATGCGCTGTACACGCTCAAACGGAGCCTGTCGGACCCGGACAACGTCCTTCAGAGTTGGGATCCCACGCTCGTGAGTCCGTGTACTTGGTTCCACGTCACCTGCAACCAGGACAACCGAGTCACTCGAGTGTATTCTCTCTCTATCCCTCTCTGTTTTGTTTGTTTCTGCGATGTTAAGATTTTTTAGTTTCGTTTCGGTGCTCGATTCTGCTTAATAGTTGGCATTTGTTGCGTTAATCAACACTTCTGCTGCTTCCTGTTTTATCACGCGGTGTTGATTTTTTATTTTTGTTCTTTAGTTAATTGTTTTATAAAATTGAAGGATCCCCCGTGAGGTTGCAGGATTCACTGTTTGCGGTTGGATTCGTTTGTTTTTATATTCAATGAAACAAACAAAGCCGCGTTTTCGTCAAATTACTTCCTGTTGATAGTTAGATTTCCATATTTACTTACCTGTTTCTTGTGGTGTTTATGTGGTTGGAATTCTTTTTATGTAGTTTAATTAGATGCTTTTCTTTGCTGTTTTACATTTTGGGGGCGGGATTATTGTTGCCCATGTTGCATAAATATTATATATAATGCATGTATAAGTTCGTAGTTGAATAAATAATCCATGTATTGACTGTTAAATTTGGCGTCGACCAATAGCAAATGGAAAAGTTTGTTAACTATTATAATAATTAGCTTAAAAGGTTATATTAGCGATGATTTGTGATTGAATATGGTGTTGACTTATAACATACGTAAAGTGCGCATTTAGATGTGAACAAATTCATAAAACTTAATAAATATGTATTGCAATTCATGCTTCTATGTATCGTATGTAGCTGTATTAAATTAAACTTTATTTACCCTTCTTCTTTCACTTATACGAATTAGTAAAGTATTGATATGTATTGGATAAGATACGAGAATAAAAGGAAAACATTGTTCTTAATAGATGGTTGCTATTATAACTGGTAATATGGGAAATCCAACTAAAATGTGTTGGTTTGACTGAATCTGTTGATATTTTGTCCACATTTATGGTGATAATTATGTTGCTTTCTACAGGGATCTTGGTAACTCTAACCTATCTGGACATTTGGTTCCGGAACTTGGGAAGCTGGAGCATCTGCAGTATCTGTATGTTTTCTAAATTTTGGCTAATATTTTTTACCTAGTGTCACTTAAGTCGTTTAGATGTGATCGTATGATGGATAAATACAATATATGTATTAGATATGATACATATTTGATATTAGATTCGGTGATATAATTATTCTAAAAAGTATTGGCCATGCATGTGAGATACTTGTCAACAACATAAATGTAATGAATTATTGTCATCATAAATCGTGTTCTATTGTCAAATGGGAAAAGGAGAGGACTTTAAGTCTATTTAATGTGCTCTTATGATGCATGGATACAATAAATGTATCAGATATATTTATAAAAGGCATCCTATAATACTAATATTCTATAAATGTATCTAGTATGTCTGACACATATCTAGATATGTATAAAAAAAATAAAAATAATAATAAATATATTATTGCAATTATGCAAATCCAAATTAAGAAAACTTCTAGGACATTACTATGAACAAAATAAAAAAGAAATTATTGTAATCATAAATTATTTCCTTTTATCTTCAAGTAGGAAGGATCATCTATAAAGTGCACGATTTCCATTTTTTGGTTCACTAAGGAACAATATATGACATGTAGCTATAAAAGTCACAAAAAGTATCATACATTGTTCATATATATGATATGTGGCTATATTAGATTTTCATAACTTTTATAAAAGGCTTGTGTGCTTCATAGATATATTTCATATTGTACTCATATTATTACTACAATGATTGATCTATTGGCATTTGTTGTGAACTATAGCACCTCATATTTGTGTGTTTCATGTGCTTTTTCTTAATTGGATGCAGTGAGTTGTACAAAAACAACATTCAAGGAACTATTCCTCCAGAACTTGGAAACCTAAAGAGTCTAGTTAGCTTGGACCTGTACAACAACAACATATCAGGCACCATTCCGTCTTCATTGGGGAAATTGAAGAATCTTGTCTTTTTGTAAGTCTGCAATAGCATATTAAGCATGATTGGACTGATCTGTGGCCTTTGCTTCCGCTATCCTTTCATTTGAATTTCTCACAAGAGTTTGAATGATGCAGGAGAATTGCAAGAACATTTGGATAGCTACTCATGGACTTTGGTGTTTTTCAATTATACATTTTATGAGTTTGGACAATTGTGGGCTTTGTGGTTGATGTTACGATGTTGAGCAGTAGTGCATATATTTGATGTTAAGACATCTGAAATATGACAGTATATATGAAATGAATTGCTTCCAAAATTCACATGCTCATATCCAAACTTAGACCTCACTCATGGGAGAAATATTAACTGAGTGTTTAGTTCAAAGGAAGGGATGGAAGGGAAAATAAAATATTTTACTATCTTATCCTTAGAATAGACAAATAAAGCCATCAAGTAAGCATACTTGAGTTTAATCAGTGTTAAGAAACAAAATCTCCCCCTTTAAAAAGAAGGGTAAGAGACTCTAGTATGACTAATTCTGATTAGATTGAGATGATTTCACTCCCAACATTCAGTGGTGTGATTCAATCTATAAACAATCTAAGCAACTTAAAGGATTCCTATGTAGTATGAAAGTGTTCAATCTATAAATTTTGATGGACCCTGTCTGGGCAACATCAGAATCCTTCATAAGTCAAACTACTTGTAGTGAATGGATGACCTATTGAAAATTGCTTGCTTTCAACCAACATCAGGAAGCTAAGTTCAAATCTAAAATAAGTAGCAATCGTAGTTAGTAGTTCCATTTTTGAAGTGTTGGAAGCTGTTAGTCTTTAAATATGAAATAGTTTAACTTACCGGATTCTTAACTGGTAAAGCCTTTGATTATTATTTTGTGGAATAAAATATTCCGTACTCGCATGTTTCTCATATATGTTTTCTTTCAGACGACTAAATGACAACCGACTTACTGGCCCTATCCCCAAGGATCTTGCTGCTGTTTCAAGCCTTAAAGTAGTGTAAGTAAAAATGTTGTCTTTATAAGATGATCATGATAGGATTATTTGGTATATGATGAAGACGTGGGCTTTTGGAGAGACTAAACATTAGCTTATTTTCAGGGATGTCTCCAACAATGATTTATGCGGTACAATTCCTACCTCTGGGCCATTCGAGCATATTCCATTGAATAAGTAGGTCCCACTAAATCTCTCCTGAATTTTGTAATTTTTTTTAATTTTTATTTTTATGTTGGGGTGAGGGAAGGGGAGCAACAATGAGAAACCTAGTAACCTTTCTGCCATGCACTGCTATATTTATCGCTTGCAATTTTTTCTGCTTTATGAGTATGATGTTAAAGATGTCTTGTTCACATTCTGTTCACGAAGGTCCTTTTAAACTGTTATTCACATTCTATTTATCGAACTGTTAAACTGTGATGGTAATATTCAGTTGTTATTTATTGTTGTTTGTGATAATGATATTCTCCAATCGTTTAATGAGATATTATGCATGCAAAATTTTGATTAACTAAATCCGCTGCCCTGTACCAATGCATTTGGGAATAGTGATTGCGGTGAATCTGATTGCATCTTATCTGTCCTATACAGTTAATTATAATCAGTCTTCCTGCATTTTTCTGGTGCACTGATTCTGAAATCATTCAAAAGTTTGAACTCTAGATTATTAGCTGTAGAACATGTTTTCTGCTATCTGGTTATCATTCCTGTTACCTGTTGAATAAACATTTTTTTTTCAATGCTGTAGCTTTGAGAATAACCCTCGTTTGGAAGGTCCAGAGTTGTTGGGTCTTGTAAGTTACGATACAAACTGCTCGTGAATAAGGTGATGTGGTAGGATCTCTCTCTCTATATATATATATTCTAAAATTCAAGTGTATTACCTCATAGTGTAATGGGCAGTGGTAAATGTAATCTCTGGTATATGTAAATTTACATACTGAAGAGCATTGGCATTTGTAACAATATTATGATCTGACAATGATGTTGAGACTTGAATATCATCTATTTTATGTAATACTAGAAAAATTCGACTTGGTTACTCTGAAATTATTTGAAACTCATTCCTTAGTACTACTGTAAAGCAATACTTTTTTGCCAGTTCCTATTGCAAGCCCCGTTATTGTTTCTTTGGCGCCGTGGCATTCACTACACATGTATAACTTTTGCTGGCTGTCAGTGAATATCTTGGGCAAGGAGAAAATCTTTCTTCAAAGATGGTTTACTCTTTACGATTTGATGGGTTACAAACTGGATCATGGTACATGGAATATTCTCTGGCTTTGCTTTTCTTACAAAGGTGACGCGTACGAGGCAAAGATGGAAATGGTAAACAAGACCAGCAAATAGGGTCTTTATGCAATTAGATGGTTCGAGTTAACGACTCAATTTTAAATATAACTTAGATGGCAAAAATGAAATTGCGCGCAGATAGAAGGGGAGGTGTAATAATGGACAATTTAATTTAGGGAGTGATTTACATGATTTTAAATAAATAGCACTTTCCGACGGTTGCTTACATTGGATTGAATTGGTAATTAATTACGACACATTAAATAATTTGTTTTAGCTAGAAAACATGGTATTGTATCCTTTTCAAACTCACCAATTAGTACAGTTATTGCTTGAATTCGTCGATTCAAGAATTGGGAACGTTTAGCATGCTGTAGTCAATGACGACGATAAAGAAATCACGGCAAGCGCTGGTAATGAATTGGAATGCAACAACTCAATTGTCATAACGTCTTGTTTGGTTACGTTATGCATTTTGTTTGAGTTCTTCCAATTGCTTCATGCACGACTTAAAAAATTGGATAATAAATTAAAATATGCTGGCCTCCTTTTTTATTCTCTGCTTCTCTCATTTTCCATTTTTTGCTAAGTGAACGATCAGGTCTCTCATAAACCGTGTTTGCTATTGCGGCATTCAGAATTGTCGTGTTGTGCTTAAAAAAAGAACAAGCAAATTTATGAAAGCTTTCTATAGAAACTAGTATTGCAGCACAATTCCACGCAAACACTTCTAGAAGGCCGGATTCTAACATTTTTATTATACTATTCTACTCATCTGTCTCCGTTCACACAACTACTAAGTTTCAAGTGTGGTTTAATATATAAATTATTTAGTATGTGCATAATAAGCAATAAAAAGTCAGGATGGCCGAGTGGTCTAAGGCGCCAGACTCAAGTTCTGGTCCTCGAAAGAGGGCGTGGGTTCAAATCCCACTTCTGACATTTTATAGTATTTTTTTATCATAAGTAAAAAATAATTTTAAAATAAAATAAGAGATCTTAAAAGAAAGAATAATTTTTGAAAAAAATGCCTTTAGACACGCATTCATAATTATGACACCACTCTTGTAAAGACTCATAGAAAAACATATACAGTGCATTATCAAAACCCTTTTCCATTCTAAGATTTTTCAGTTCATTTGTTGCAACTTCATCGATTATGATCTTCAAAGCTTTCATACTAATGTGCATTTGGCTTAACTTGTGTCATTCATCATTAAGAGGTTTGAGGCATTACAAGTTTGATGTTAAATACATCATTCATAAACCAGATTGCATTCAGCACATTGTGTTCGGAATCAATGGTCATTTTCCATACCCACTATCAGAGCTCACGTTGCTGATATCCATCATATTTATGTCACCATTAAACTTTTTACAGAGGAGACCATTTTAATTTAAATTTAAAAGAAATTATAACATTATTGAAGTTCTACCAAGTTGATCCGACTTTTTCATAATCTTTTAAAAGTTTTGTACCATTTTGATAAAATGAAAGAAAATTACATCATTTTAACTGTCATAGGCTGGATAAATAACGTGAAATAATATAATGACCTTATTTATACAGAATTTAATAATATCATGTTAGATTAAAAATAATTAATAAAAATTCGAAACTATTTTGAGAAATATATAGTTCTCTTTGAGAATTCTACAAATTAAAAACTTCAAAAAACTATAAAAAATATAATTATGTTTGAATGCAAATTACAATTTAACCATACTATTAATTTCAGTAACGTTTTTTTTACTTATGTAATAAAATTAAAATAAAACAATAATTTTTAATTTTTAAGAAATAGTTTAAAACTAATCAATAGCTCACAATAAGTAAATATATTAAATTTGTGAAAATTTATTCAATAAAAAAAAAATCAGTAAAGCACCCGTACATTGGGACAGTAAAAAATAAAAATGGTGATATTTTAGGTTGAATTGAGATTTGAAGAGATGAATGTTGGAATAAACTCATGTAAAATGTGAAAAAGCTATTCCTGTTTGCCTAATTAAAAATTTTGTTTTTAAATTATATTTTTTTACAAGAATAAGTTATTTACCTTTAATGAGTATTCTTTTTAATTAGATCAATAATTTATTCTTTCAAAGAGAATATAAATAAACATAAACACAACATAAACACACAAGGTTAATTTACCGTCTCTCTGTGTGTGTGAAGACTGAAAATCGATTATGGAAAAGAGAAAATTCATTCTCATATATGATAATTGAACTAGAATCGATTCTTCACTATCATGATTCACACATAATCAATTCTCTTCACATATAACTTATGCATAATCGATTTTGAAAAACTTTAAAAAAAATTTAAATATTTGATAGAAAGAATCGATTCTCTTATATATATATATATATATTATAATATACATGTTATGATATAAGAGAATGGTTCTTTTATATTATAATATATAATATATGATATAATATAATAGTAATAGTAATAGTAATAGTAATAATATAAATAATAAATTATATTTTTGTAATTTTAAGTAACACTTTTAATTTTATTTTAATATAAATTTTATCACATTTATCCTAAGAATAAAATACTAATTATTTAATTTTATTTATTAAAAATTTTTAATTTATCTTACACAAACTTTTATCTTAAATTCAGTCAAATCATATAATTTTTTCTTTAATTTAAACAACTATACCTTCATTTCATTTTCCAAATTCATTCCTTCAAATTCAAACACACGATATTGAATTATTATTGTAAATTTAGAAGTATGCACTACTCCTTTGCTAAATGATTTTTTTCCCGTAAGTATCATTATAAAATAGTTAAGAATGAATATAGATTGTTTTGAAAACTCAGAATTCAAAATTTTCCTAATCATAGTTACGACAAATTATCATTCAACAGCTGTAAAACGAAATCCCTATAAAGTAAACAAAACAATAGCCTAACTTAACTTATGATTCTATTTAATTTCGTTTATAGAAGGTATATTTGGGGAATTCTGGTTCTTTATTTATGTATATTTTTGGTTTCATCTTTTACTTTTATTTTTAAATTAAACCAAATCTTTTGTTAATTATTAATTATGTTAGGTCATATTGTCACCTATAGTCAAATTTAAAAATCGTGTTGGTGTAAAAAAAAATAGACTGAAAGTTCAATTATACATTTGTTCTTTTTATATTAGTCTATTATCATACTATTCTACTCGTCACACGTTCATTCCCTTTTGTTAAAAAAATATTAATATTAAACTAATATTTCTCTAAGATATATTTTATGCCAAAAAGTAAAAATTTCTTAAATAAATAAAATTGCAACGAACGTGTTCCATGGTACCATTGTTTTATAGTAAGAAATAAATGACATATTTTTTCCATAATAAAAGTAAAATAGTAAATACATATTTACTTTTACTTTTGTTACATCTTTATTTTATTTAGATCTATTAAATATATGCTTTTATTTTTATTCTAACTTTATTTTCTTTACATTATATATTTCCGAAATTTACAATTTCCATTCTTTCTAAATTTTCTTCTAAGTTTAAATTAAGGAGCGGATAAATATTTAGGTATGCATAAATTAATTTTCAACTTTATTTCGAACAGAATCTATTAAAGTAGATCTATAGGCTCTTTCTATATATTCAAAGCTACATGCTATGCCTTAACGCACAAGCTATGGAGTTGATGAATAAGTAAGTTGTAACAGATATTTGAGAAATTTGGTTGTGGTGGTGTGAGTGTACGAGGAAAAGCAACAACATAATAATGAGCTTAAGAGGTATAACGTTGTGGTGTGTTTGGTTGTGTTTGTCGGAAGTATCACGGGGAGCTGTAAAACAGTACAAGTTCGATGTGCAGTACATGTATGGTGCACCAGATTGCGTGGAGCAAGTTGTGATGGGAATCAATGGCCACTTTCCTGGTCCAACCATAACAGCAGAAGAAGGAGACACCCTTCATATTATTCTCACCAACAACCTCCTCACAGAAGGAACCGTTCTTCATTGGCATGGAATTAGACAGGTTTTTATACACTACTTTCTCATTTTCTTTTTGGAAATACATGTTTTTAAGTCGTACATTACATTTTGGTAGTTTTCGTGATATTATAGTCTCGATTAAGGAATAACTGATGCATAAAAGATATATTGTCTTGGTTAATTGAGCAACCAAAACATAAAATCCTACGCGAACCACTTATCCCTTCTGCAAATCAGACTTTTCGTACGATAACTTTTACGAAAAAGACCTATCATGTTGGTTCTCTGATCAATCGAGACAAAAAGTTTTCTAAAAAATAAAAGATATAAAAAATTTTATATCAAAATATCATTGCCTAATAGAAAATGTAAAAAATATTTGTTGGATGTTTTGTGTTGCAGTATGGAACGCCATGGGCAGATGGAACTGCTTCCATTTCTCAATGTGCTATAGCCCCAGGACAAACTTTTCATTACAGATTCACAGTTGACAGGGTATGTATGTATACAAAAAATTTTAACACTTTTTGTTTTTTGAATAAATGATTTTTGTATGGAAAAAACTTAGATGTTACATTTTTGTATGTTTTATGTGTTTTGCATATGATGTTTGAATGAGCAAAGTATGAGAATTTGGTGGTGAGAATATGGTGCAGGCAGGTACATACTTCTACCATGGACACTATGGTTTGCAGAGAACAGCAGGATTGTATGGTTCTCTGATAGTGAATTTAGCAAAGGGAAAGAAAGAAGCATTTCACTATGATGGTGAGTTCAACCTTCTCTTGAGTGACTGGTGGCACAAAACCACACTAGAACAAGAGGTTGGTCTCTCTTCCATTCCATTCAGATGGGTGAATGAACCTCAGGTAATCAGATTTAAATATGATGTCATAAAATTAAGTTAGATTTAAAGTATATATGTATACTAAGTTTAAGATTTAAGATATACTTATATCAATATTAGAAATCATATATCTATTAAATATAAACTAATATTTATAAATAAAATGTATAAAAGTTTAAAACGATTGTAATTATTTGATCGTTACTTACTTGTAGATATGATCTGAGTTTTTAATTATGATTTAAAAAAGTAAAATTAATTGTGAGAGATACTCAAAAGAGAAAGTAATAGTGCCCTGGTTATTCAAATACCTTCATTTTGATGAAGTGGTCCAAAATTAAAAATATCTTGTACTTTTTAATATTTAATTGAGTCCATAGAGTTTAAAGGTGTGGTTCACCCTAGAAGTAGAAGAAGAAAAATCTACCCACACTACTTAATTAATTTATGAATTTCAGCTTATAAAAACCCTTTAAAATTATTAAGAAATAGATTTTAAATTTATTTTAATTATACAAATTCAATTTATAAAATGAAATCTACATTTATATTTTTAATAGATATAAAACTTGAAACAAAAAAAATTGTGAGATAACCTTTTCAGTCTCTGCTTATAAATGGAAGAGGACAATACAACTGTTCGTTGGCAGCTAATGCTACGAAGACATCGTTGTCTGAGTGCAATTTCAGAGGCAATGAAGAATGTGCGCCCCAAATTTTTGATGTTCATCCAAACATGACCTACAGAATTAGAATTGCTAGTGCCACTTCCTTGGCATCTCTCAACTTGGCCATTGGGGTAACTTTTTATTATTGCTCCATCAACTTTTTATATATGTATCTTCACTTTAGTTGTAATTATATTTTAATCAATATTTTTATTTGTAAAAACATATGTTTCATTCGTATGAAAAATTATCATTATAAAATTAATAAGTTAATTATTTTAATTTAACAAATAATTACTTTTTAAAGAGTAAAACAAGAAAAATAATGTCTATATCAGAATGAATCCTTTTTATATAAATTTTTGTTAGTGATGATGAAAAATATAGTTGTACATTCTTTTGCACAATTTTACGATCAACTAAATTTTTAATTAATTTAGTATTATTTTTTATTATATTTTTAAATTCAGTCTCTATTTTACATTATAAATACAATACTTTATATATATATATATATATATATATATATATATATTTAACGAAATATTAATCTTATATATAATTTTTACTATATTTAACAATATTGATATATAACTTTTTTTGGAAATATTCAAAAAAATGATAGTAATAACTTTGAAATACCTAATAGTTAAATTTATAAATTTCAGTTAGATCATCCGGGTAATTTATTTGGATTATATAATTTAGAAAAATAATCTAACTAAAAATTTAAAAAATGTTGGAAAAAATCTTTTCATTAAATAAATGGAGAAACAGTAACAGCATGGTATATAATAGATTATTCGTTAATCCCATTGATTACTACTCATACTTTTACAGTTTACATAATATGATTTTTACCTACAAATTCATATAATCTTGGCAAAAAGATCTACTTGAATAATCTGGTTCTGATATTTGATTTTGTTTTGGTTGAAGAACCACAAATTGGTGGTGGTGGAAGCTGATGGAAACTACGTGAAACCATTTACTGTTGACGACATAGACATATATTCAGGTGAAACCTATTCAGTCCTCCTCAGAACAAATCAAGATCCAAGGAAGAATTATTGGATTTCAATTGGTGTTAGAGGAAGAAAACCTAACACCCCACAAGGATTAACTATCCTAAATTACAAAACAAACTCTGCCACACTTCTTCCCACTTCTCCACCACCAATAACACCTCAATGGGATGATTACAATCGTAGCAAGACATTCACTTACAATATTTTTGGCCTCAAGGGAACCCAAAAACCTCCTAAATACTATCATCGTAGACTTCTCCTTCTCAACACACAAAACCTCGTTCGTGGTTACACTAAGTGGGCCATCAACAATGTCTCCTTAACATTGCCATCAACTCCTTACCTAGCCTCTATTAACGTTAATGGCTCCTTTGACACTAAAATCCCTCCAAACACATTCTCAGAGGGTTATGACATCTACAACCCTCCCCTCAACCCTAATGCAAACACTGGTAGTGGGGTTTACATGTTCCAGTTAAACCAAGTTGTAGATGTCATACTGCAAAATGCCAATGTACTGAAGGGGCAAAACAGTGAGATTCACCCTTGGCATTTGCATGGGCATGACTTTTGGGTTTTGGGGTATGGAGATGGCAAGTTTCAACAGAGGGATGAGAGAAAATTCAACTTGAAGAACCCACCATTGAGGAACAATGTAGTGGTATTCCCATATGGTTGGACTGCTTTGAGGTTCAGGGCAGATAACCCTGGAGTTTGGCCCTTCCATTGTCATATTGAGCCTCATTTATACATGGGAATGGGTGTCGTTTTTGCTGAGGCTCTTTTAAATGTTAAGCGAATACCTAATCAGGATCTAGCATGTGGCCTTCTTAGGAATGTGTCAATAAATAAGAAACATAACTAAACCTAGTACTTCCCTCTGATGTTTGTCGTTGGTTAGTTTAGTTTGTCTTTCTTTTGTATTTTAGTTTTTTTCCTCATCATTTTCTTGGTGTATGTTGGGCTTTTAAGGATTAGCACATTGGAATTTGAGGATATAAGTTATTTGTAGTTTATTGTTATGTTATCTTAACTCAAATATAATGAACTCGTTATGACATGTTGTGTGAGTCAGTTATTACATTTTTTATCACAAAACTATGCAACATAGTTTGAACATATTCAAGTCAGACATGGTTAGAGTAGTGTTAAATGATAAAGTTAATATAGTTTTTAAAACAATTTTCTACAAAAGGAGACTAATTTAAAAATTTGCAACAGGGAGCAATACACAATATATAGTGTTGAACAATTAAACCAATAAATAGTAATAATTACAAAATTTAACTTGTTTTGTTGGAAATAACTTAGAGCATGTCATGCACATTGTGTTTCTACTATCTTATAAAAATGATTTATTTTAATTTTTTTAAATGATTTTTATACCAAAAATAAAATAAAATCAGCTGAGTGAAAATGTAGTGCTATCTCTGCAGCATAATTACAATCCTCCATGACACTTTTACTTGGTGGCCTGTGCAATTACTTTACTCAATGAACTCGATTCCATTTTGGCAGTTTCCACTAAATCCTCCTACACCACAAAAATTATAATTTTTGAAACATTAAGATGCAACTTCTCAGGTATGTTTAGTGTCATTCTCTAATTATTGAAGTAAAACTTTGTTTGTGATCAATGAACTACTTAAAAAGGAACTAGAGAAATTGCATGTAATTTTTTTCTGCAATACAATAATATAAGCAATTGAGAGTAGAATGATTGCTTTATAATGTTACCTGTGCAGCTATTAGTCTCAGAGTTTTTCTTTTGCTAGTCTCTTGCATGGCTCCAGCAAGCAAAATTTCATCCAATATAAAATATGCCTGCAAGGATCAAGCTCAATTTTAACCTCTGATGCAATATTAACATTAAACAACATTACACAACATTACCATTCTTACTTATACAGGACTGTCAAATTTGTTTCAGAAAAACACAAACAATCACAAAGTAACTGCAAACTTGTGAGGGATCCTAGTCTCGTTTATCACAGAAGCTATCTTGTTTAACATGACAGTAGATCATCAATTTTTATGTCTGAGAGGATATTCAAATAGAACTGTGTGCATTATTAGGATGAGGATTCTTATTCAAGTTGTTGAATAATAACTAAAGAATATAGTTGGGTAGAAAATGAATTACCTTATGAAAATTAAAGATTAAATCCAACTCACAAACCTGGTAAGAGAAGCAAGAGAGAAACAAATTCAGGTGGTTTTGAAACATGTGTAAAATATATTAATTAAGAACATCATTTTTTAACATTTATGGTACTAACACTGCCAAAATAGCGATCCAAAGTCTCAACGTAATGATGAATAATGGTTAGAGTCTCCAATTCATTGTCTTCCTCATCATTACACATGCAGAAGTAGAGGCTAGCATATCTGAACAATAATAACCAAAATCAAGAGTCTCTCAATTATTGTAATTCAATATACAAACAAATTTCTCAGTCACTTAACAAAATTTTCACACCTTTTGTAAACAACTGTGAATCCCCTCCACTCTACGAAGTTGCACAACTTTGGTGCTCGAGAGATAATAAGCCCATTTAGTTCTCGAATTATCTTCCAAAAAAGTAGATTAATCAATGTTTATGCATAATTCAGGCATAAGAAAACAAAAACAATATGCAAAATTATTGCCAAATGGTAACTGAACACTTTGAATATTTTCCAGTGCCTATCAGGACATATAAACATTAACGCTTGATATACAAACATCAGATGTTTACGAAATATGCCCAATTGTAAACTAATTTGTTTTAGTTCCAAAAAATCACATTCTCAATAAAACTGGAGACAAATATCAAACAAGTGATATGCATAATAAATAAACCCATCAAATAATATGTAAGACATTGTAAATCCAAATTACCATGATTCTATGCATTGAGCTAACATTATAACAGATCATTTTATCTTGTATTTGAATTAGAGACAGGTACCTTGGATCTCTCCTTTTGAGAGTATGGTGAATACCATTTTGTGAGTCTCACTTTTCCTTGTCGACTAATGAGAATCACAAACTGAATCTGTAATAGAAAAAGAATGATTTTTTGAATCCACTGAAATGATAATATATATATATATATATATACACACACACACACACACAAATGTGCAAAAACATGATCTGCATAATTTCAAATCGTATCCGTATGAGATGTAAAGGATTAAGCTAACATCACAAATGGTGACATTAGAGGCAGAATGGGTTAATGAGGAAACAGATAATTCTATACAAATATATATGTAACATTTTCACAAATTGAAAGAACAAAAGAGAAAATAATTGAAAATAGTTAAGCAATGAAGATAAAGATAAGGAAAAACAGGTACCATTATGTATTCAGATGAATTTTCTGAGAACCAGCACAGATAAATTTGTCAGAAACTGCTTTTCATCATCCTTAAAAATGAAACAAAGGTATTTCTAATAAGAAAAAAAAAATACTTTAACACAAATTTTTTATAACACTCATTTTTTAACTGATTTATTATTTATTTGTTATTGTGCTAACATATTCTAAATTCAATGGAAAAAAAATAATATGTGTACTATGTCAAAATGTTTGTATTATAATATATCATTGTCCTTCTCATAATCTATATTTTTGTATAAAACAAATATATTATTTAGTAATTTTATTTGGTATCATCTTTTAATAGGATAATTTTATCTTTTAAAGTGTAAAATAGAATTTAATAAAATAATAAAATAATTTTATATTTCAAAAAATTAAATATTTTTTTTAATAACTGCTGTATAATTTTTTAATAATATTTTTTCAATTAATTATTCATAAAAATAATAAAATTACTATTAAAGGGTTTTCGAGATATATCTTTAGAGTTGAATGTTAAAGGGAAAAGATAAAGAAGATCTTTTAATAAATTGTATAACTAATATTTTGTAAAATAAAAATATAATTATAAATCAATATATATGTAATAATTTAATTTTAATAAATAGTCTGTGTATACTCAAATATTTCATATTTTTTATTTATTAACGACAGATTATGATAAAAGTTTAATAATTATTCTAAAAGTTACTATAACTCAGTAACTTTTTATTTATTTTGAAAGAAGATAAAGTATTTCTTAATACTTTATTTTTTTGTAATATCATGATTATCTTCCCTTAATTTTAAAACGAAACATTATCATTATGGTCCTAACAAGGGTCCAACATTATCAACAAAAATCAGCCCATAATATAAAACCCAATAGCATGTATGATTTCACATGCTTAATGTGTTTTAAGTTCTTATTTATTTTATGTGTAAATAGTTAAATTGGTGTCCAAAGTGTATTTTGATGATAGTTTCATTTTTTTTTAATTTAGGAAAATATGAAATTAATAGTAAAAATAAAAAATTGTTAACAAAATTACCTTACCATTAGATTCTACGAATTTTGCATCCCCCATTTGTGCATTCCATAATGTAATAAGGTATAAGACGATAACATGTAGTTATAGCATTTTGAATTATTGTTAGTATTTTTTAAAAGTATTTTAAGATTAAAAATATAAAGGATCTCTTCATTTGAAACTATTGTTATATATATATATATATATATGAGTTTGTTAGTTTACATAATCTCTTAAAATATACCAAATTTTAGTTGACAAAAAAAATCTTTATTTTAAAAGAAACATACTTTAAATATAGAAGTATTTTAATAATTTCAATTTTTAATTTAAAATAAAAATAAAAAAATCAAAAATTATTTAAGTATCTTTAATTTTAAAATTTATAATTCATAATATACTAATGGTTTTTTTCAACTAAAATTTGATATTATTTAAGTTTACAAACCCCCACACACACACACACACACACACATATATATATATATATATATATATATATATATATATATATATATATATATATATATATATATATATATATATTAAACAAAGTTTATGTAATATCTACTGTTGGGCCTGGGCTGGATCTGAAATCTTGATCCAAAAACTTACATCATCAATTTGTATTATGAAGATAAGGAGAAACATTATTAAGTTTCTTCTCATCCTTTTCCTCTTACCATGATTATGACATATCATATTATTATTATTATTATTTTAATTAATAATATCTTACAGTAATTTTATTAGTATCCTTTTGACTAGGACATTGATGATAATATTCTAACAGTGAATATATGATAGAGACGTGACTCAATGTTCTAATTTTGACTTTTAGGTTTCAATTATAAGTATATTATATAATGCCAGAATCAAGACAGTAATTATTATATTAATTAAATAGCACATGTTTTGCATACTTTATTGCACCATGTATGTTTACTTCACCACATTAGTTGGCATATTATTTAATCCAATTATGTTGTTCACTGAGACATTTTATTAAATAATTTTTAAAATTTATTTTATACTCTTTTCTCTCTCTCTCTCTTGCATTATTATAATTTTTTATAAACAATATTTTTATTATTTAAGTTTTCTTCATCAAATTCAAAAAGCATAGGTCTAGAAGCTTATTCTATTTTCTTCTTTATTATAATTATTATACCTAACTATCTTTTCAACTTTCTTTTTAAAAAATTCTCCTTCAACTTCTTCATATTCAAGATACTTTCAATTTCAATAGAATAATTGATAAAACTGGGCTACCTTAGTGAGAGTTGGTAGGTTGCATCTGGAATTATTTTAGGGCAAAAATTATGTTTAAAGAAAGTATGAATAATTTTTAGCAGTAAATATTTTCTTTTAATATTTTATATAAATGTCTATTCCAATTCTCACATCACTGAATAAATTAAAATAAATCATTATTAATCATTCCACACATTCATTATGGTGGCTTCAGAACAAAGTTCATATCCATTTGGGTATTAGGTATTTGTTCCAAACTTACAAGACACATAAAATTAAGTGTTATTAAATAAATATTACATGAAAAAAATTAATTTAGATAAGAATGGATAATTGAAAAAAAAGAAAAAAATGAAAATTACATGAAAGCTTTTGAACTGGGATTTATCTGCTTTCCTTAAAATCAATCTACAAAGAACTGCTGTAGCTGATAAGAGGTCCCTTTAGACAAGCGACACTTTTGGAATCTCCGCATAATATCTTGAAGTATGTCTAAATTTGATTTAAGATAATTTAATAACATTTTAATATATTTATGTGTCATTCTGTTATTAATTGATGTTGGTATTTATGATTATTATTATTGATTATGAAGTAATTTTGAACCAATCATATAATGACACGTAGATGATATTAAAATGTTTGTTAAGAAAATATTGTTAAAATATTATTATTAAAAATGAGATAGTTTATATGAAAAAGGAGCATCTTCTATGATATTGGGAAAGTTGGGGTGCATGAGTGCTTAATCTACAATGTCACATCTTCAATTTTCTTTATGCTAAAGTGTTTTTCATGCCTCCAATAATTGACTCCACACCTTTACCATCATTTTTTAGATTCTTTCATCTACCTCCATCCATTATATCGTAACACTGTTTACATGTACCACTTTATAATTCACTTTTTTCAATATTTTCATTATTAAAAATTTAACTTTTATATTCATAAACAAATTAAAAGGTAAAATAATGCGAGAATAACAATTTTTTCTTTAAAACTTTAAAGTAAAATATACCGTTAAAGTAAAAATTAGATGAAATGTTATATATTATATATGATTAAAAATATTAGTTTAGTCTTGTATTCAAATTTATCGATTAAATTTTTATTTTTTTATAAAGTTTTAATTTTTGTTAATTTTGTTTAATTTCTTTTTTAATTTCATTAAAATAATTAACCGATAGTGAATTATGTATGTCAAATGTTAATGTTATAGTAGTAATGTTTTATGGTAGGGTTAATGTCACATGTTTTGTATTATGTGTTAGTATTTTATATTTAATTTAATTTTTATATTCTTTTTTTTAATCAATTTAGTTTTAATTTTTATTTAAAATAGTATAATTTTGTCTCTTTCTAATTTGAAACCAAATTGAATTTTTATATAAATTTTATGAAATAATTTTAGTTTAGAGATAGAATTCGTTTAAAATTATAATGGAATTTTAGCAGTGGGAATTATCGGTTTTAAATTTTATGTTAAAAGTCACGTAAACTATCTAATTTTATTTTTATATTTGTTATTTTTGTTTAATTCAGTTTCAACTATTTTTAAAAATGAAGCAAAATTAAATTTAATTTCAATTTGAAAGAGATAAAATTGCTTAATTTAATAAAAAAAACTAAATCTAAATTGAACGAATATAGAAACTAAATTAAATATAAAACAGTAATACGTGAGATTGATACTTATATGTCACTGTAACATCATACTCATTTGACCCGTAAACAATATTTTTAAACTAAAAAAGTATTAAAAAAATTAAAAAAATCACAAAAACGACACATAAAATATTCTATTAATCATTTATTTAAATAGCATTAGAAAAAGAATAAAATCAAACAAAATTAAAACTGTATTAAACAAATACAATATTAGTACTGAATTGAAAAAATCAAACTAAAATAAGATTAAATTACTATTCTAACCATTATATATTATATAATACAATTGGGGCCACCATATTGTAATATTAGAGGCCAAAATAAAATCTTATATTAAAAATGTTCTCATACACTAATATCTTTGATAACATCTTTGTTAAACCTTATCCAAAGTTAACTTAAATCAAATCTTTGATATTGTTAATCACTCAATCAAACTATAACGCTTCAAGTTGTTTCTATAATAAATGTCAGATAAATACATATGACACTTCAATGTTATCCAATAAAATATCTCTCTCTCTCTCTCTCTCTCTCTCTCTCTCTATATATATATATATATATATATATATATATATATATATAATTATGTTCACATCATTCTACTATAATCTGTATAACTATTTATATTTATATTCCATATATTCTAAATGTAATTCAGATAATAAATTATTTGTCATTAACAGATAAAATAGTTATTTTTCTTGTTACATATCTAATACATCAATTATGATATATCATATAAGAAAAAAAAACAAATTATAGGAAATAATAAAGAATTCTCTTCAACTTATTCTCGAGTATTTGCAGAAAATGTTTTATTGGATATTATAGTTAGCTGTTGAGTTTGATGTAAGAAAAGAGGAGAAAGTAGAAATGCAGCTGTGTTTCTTTCCATTTAAGACAAAGCAAAACCAAGAGAAAGCAGTGGCTGGGAATACCTTACTTCCCCACATCACATTCAGATCATTACTAGCCACACCCTTTCACCTTTCACTCATTATTTATATTTTACAACATATCATGGTCAACTCTTTCTATAAATAATATAATATTGGAAGCAAAAATCTTCCCTTTTAAAGTTCTACATCTCCACATGAAAAATAAATAAATAATAAATGTGTTTTTTTTAAAAGTTATTTTTAAAAAAACTTTATTTATTCATTTTCTCATATACATGCATGTATATGTTGCAGCATGTTTCGGAGTTTAATGTTTATAGTTTATAGTTTACCATGTGTGTGTAGGATAAAAAATAAAACATCTCCACAAGAATATATTAAAGGAAATGGTTGTATTTCAAATAACTAGGGTTGAGAAACTTTGCATGGCCTTTTACATTAAAAACTAGTCGGTCGTTTTTTTTTTATTTGTATTAAAAAACTAATATGATTATTATTATATTAAATAAATAACTTATTTGTGTAATTATATTTAAGTGTTCTAATCATGAATAATTATAAATGTAATATTTAAATACAGAATTTGATGATATAAAAATTAAATAAATAATTACGGGCGTTTATAACCAATTAAGTAAAAGTAAATAATATTATTTTAATAGTTTTTTTATAAATATAGAAAGAATAACTAATAATCCAATAATAGTAATGGATTATAATAAATGATATTTGGATATGAAATTATTTATTTATTTTAAATTATAAATTTGACATAATATTTGATTATTGTAATAATTAATTATTGTGTAGTAAAACAATATTGTTATATGATTAAAATTTATTTATCGACGAAAACTCTATGAAACAGATATACTTATCGATGGCCAAACGCCTATGGTAATTACCGTGACCTGAAGTTTACGGTAATTACCGATGACTGTACGACTTCGATAAACACTGTCGGTAATTATCGATGCACCAAGCCATCGAAAAGTCTACGGTAATTACCAACGGCCAAAAGCCTACGATAATAATCGACGGCTGCACACCTTCAATAAACATCGTCGATAATTATCAACGTACCAAGCCGTCGAAAAGATCCGTTGGTAATTTTTCCGACAGTCACAATCCGTCGACAGGTATTTCCAACGAGCGGTTTATCGTGAACCTTGAGACCGTCAGGTAGTCGTCGGTAAACGTCCATTACCGATGACCTTTTTTACTTATCGACGGATCATAACCGTCGGTAATTAATTCCTAATTTGTAGTAATTAAAATTTACTATTAAACTTTTAAATTATATATTATATTAAAATAAAATGTAAAATGTGAATGTATTATATTATATGACCCGTAAAATAAATATAACACGAAGTTAATGTTAAAAATTTTGATTTCCATGCATAGTGCATATCTTGTCACTGTCATATGAAAATTTCATTCAATTGTTGTCAAAATCTCTTCTAACATAATATTGTTCGTCATATTTCTTGTGATTATAGTATAGGTTTATGGGCACCAATTTTTTTTTTTTGAGACCAATTGAATAATATTAGTTTCTTCAGTTCCCAACTTTCTTCTCTTTCTTCACCTCTTAAATTCTATACTCTGTTTAGTTTGATTATGAATGTTTAGTCAGAAAAAGTTTGATCACTCCAATATTAAATTAAATGTAACAATCAATTTCTTCAACTACATTAATTGTATCTCTTATTCATACAAATTATAATGAGCTTTCACTTATCAATGACCTAATCATGACCTAATTACACTTTAATTCTAAAACTCATTTGTGTTAATTTTTATAAATACTCTCAATCACATTATACACACCTTGGATGAATAATTTAAATAACCGGTCAAATTATTTTATAAGACACTAGGACTTTATTCATCCCATCAATTTTTCAATTGATATAACCTAGGAGTTAATCACTGAACAAAATTTTATTATAGAAAGACATTTTAAATAAAATTTTTGATCGTATGAATAATTTTTTAATAAATAATTTATATGGAAGTGTACATAAAAAATATATGTATTTAAGTCTTCTGCCACCCTTACATTAAAATTTTAAAAAATAATATGACATATTAAAATAAAACTTCATTATTATATTACATCCTAGATTGTGTAATATTCCTAAATTTCTTGGATTTTCCAATGTTCACACCTTTCAACACAGTGCAATTAGTTATACTCCCCTTTCAAACAATTAGGTGATAACTAATAATGATCTCCATATACTTTGGAAAACTCTGAACTAAAACAAGGGGGAAAAGGTGGGTGCAAATTCATAAATTTGAGCTAACACTCCTAAATTTCCATCAACTTGTATAAAATCCGGAAAATTTAATTATAATTGTTTTAAAATATTCTATTAGACTTAAAAAAGTTAAATTCTCTACATGTCTTTTTATAACTTTAAGGTTTTCCAAAATATCACCATAAAATATCTTTTTTTGTCTTTTTTAAAACATTTAAACCAAGTCTAAAAACTTACTCTTTTAGTTTAAGAGCCAAACTAAATTTTATTAGTTTAAGAAACCACTTAAATATATTCATGTAATTTTTTATTTGTTTTAGTTTTTATATTTATTTTCTATTCAATTAAATCTAATTAAATAGATTTATTATGATCCATTTCGTTAAACTAACATTAATAAAAAAATTTAACTTTTATCTAAATTTAAATATAGAAATCAAATTACTAATTAAACTTTAAAATTAATTTAAAAGTATTATAAATTAAATTTTATAATTTAATCAGAACCACAAATAAGAAAAAGGTGCAAACTTACAACAGACTTTAACTTTTAAAGGAGTTATTGTTAAACTCAACAAGTTTACAATATATTGCATGATCTTAAAAGAAAAAATTCTACAGAACCATGCAGATGATGAACACTCAGTGCAATTAGTTATGCCACCCTTTCAGACCTTTTGGCTAACCTCGCTAAATTTGGTGACAATTATGCCACTGAACACGATGTTTAGCAACAAAAGCCACTGATATGAAAGAAATGAAGGTGCTTTGCAAAACATTAATGTGTTATTGGCACGTAAACTAAGCAAGAACAGGGACAGAAGCTTAACACTGTCAAGTGATATGGTCCTTTCCCTGTCTCACAAATAGGCAATTTCCCTTTCAGCACTGTGAGTGAAGAGGAACCATTGCAATGCACGCCTAAGGATTTGACTGACGACTGCTAAAAGACAAAGACAACGTGTCCCTATGAAAAGACCCCACCACACATTCAACTCCATCACGCAATTGAAAAGCCTCAGCCATCTAAATTGGCATCTGCCAAACAATCTCTGATGGGACCATTTTAACTGTGCGATGTTGAAAAGATAAGCATATTGAGATGAGAAAGATGCACTCTTCTCATCCCACCTAACTAACTTTTGTTCCCATCATAGTTCACCCATATATTCAGATTCCTTAACTATGAATGCCGAGCATTGAAACTGAATAAAAAACTTTATTTAGATAACAGTCGTACTTTGAGTAGCATAGTAGGCTATTACATAAAAACACACATAAAAGAGTTACATTATGGGAACACCCCCTGATGTTTTTTATCCATAACACCACCTGATAAAGACCTGGGAAAGCATATAAATATCTGGACCTAAACATTCAATTACATATATGAAGTAAAAATGCAGTAACTGCATCTGGGTCAAGAGATTTTAGTGTAACCGTTTCACACAATGAAAGTCCTAGGAATACTTGTTTCCTCTTCTCATTTTCACTGGAACCAAATCGAAACCTCTTGCTGCTGTCTGTGACCGGTATCCATTCCTCCCCCTTGTATATCCTTAAAATCAAAAGACGACAAATCACACTGGGGGCTAAACAACATGTGGTTGGTGTCAAAAGGGGCGTTCATGTTCATGGCTTTGAACCTCTCAAATTGTCCTTCCTCACGTGCAAAGTAATTTCCTTCTGTCACCATTCCTTGGCCAGTGAAATAATTGTCACCACGACTGTCCTGTTGCTGTTGCTGTAACATGGTCTGAGAAAAGTTATGATTTTCTGCGGCTACAAAGTTGTTGGAACTTAAGTTATTGTTTCCTATAACATTTGTGTCATATATTGTCATAAGGTCATTTATCATTTTTTGCCCATCTTCCGGAACTCCAAGCCCAGATACACCAAATGAAGGTTGAACCACATTTGCAGCCTGAGATTTAGTGTTGGGTTGAACAAAAGACTGAGGGAATATGACTGGCTTAACCTCAGAATCATGGAAGTTGGAACCACCACCATAATCTGAAGCACTGTTTCTGTATGCACAGTTCAGTTGATGATTGTCCCTAGCCGACCTGTCAGGGAAACCAAGGCGAGGTTCATTGTAAGGGCATTGAGGATGCTCACAAGTATAGATTTTGGGATCCATCATGAGGTTGAAGTCACCAGGAATCTTCCTCTTCCGGATGAAATCAAGGTTTGTGACAACATCTCCCTTAAATGGATGAGAAATTTGTAGTGGTAGTCTTCCGGTGATTCTCTCCATCCCAAGATTAGATGGATGAAGAGGATCTGGCTTCCGGTCTTCCACATCAAAGTTTGGTTCTTCCTCAGCACCATCAACGTCATACTCACTGCAATCGTTGATGACCATGGAGCCATTACCTCCACCAGAGGAAAATGGGGGGCAATAATCAGGATAAAGCTCTCGAGCCAAGGCTTCCTCTTGGTTGATGATGGCAAGCCATGTTGCACTCTCCTTTGCTGTCATTTTGTCCTGAAGGCATTTGGACTGTCTCACAAGCTTCCGAATCTTGGCTATATCAGGAGACATGTGCTTGATGACAGCAGTAAGAACACCAACCTTCCATGCCTTCTTGAGGTCATGAGGTTTCTTGTAAGGTGGAGGGCCTTGATCTTTGGGAAGACCAATTTGAGGCCACCATACTTCATTCCCAGTGGGCCACCATGGTGGAGGAACACCCTTCTCTAATGGGAACCTTCTCTGAGGAGGATCACAGTGCTGCATAAGTGCTGACAGAAGAGAACCCAGTGTTGTGTCCTGTAACTCCTGCAATGTGTGTGGAGTTGGACCAATGGAATTGCAACCATCATTCTTCCCTGGAATTGCATTATCAGCCTGATACTTTGCTATAGCAGCAGGACCATTTCGATCAAACCTGACCTTGTCCTTCCACCATTCGCGAAGATTATCAGATGCTCCAGTCACTGGCTTCCCTTTCTCAGGAATTATGCCATAAACAAACCCTTGTGCTTTGCAGACCTCCATCATCTTCAGCATGTACTTTAGTATTCCATCCTGAGCTCTTGACATCTTTTTCCTCCTAGCTTGCTCCTGGGATTGCCTTTGCTTCACTGCATCTGTCCCTTCCTTTGCCTTCTGTTGTTCTTTCAATCGTTTGTGCCGCACTTTGTCCCTCCACATACGTTTCTCCAGCTCATCCACATCAATTTCTTCATCACTGTAATCATCCTCAACCACAGGATCTGGATCCGTTTGTCTCACAGCAACAACATCCTCGTCCCCAAGGGGACAACTCAACAAATCCAAATCGCCACAAAACCCAATGTCCTCGAACATCATCATCTTTTCTCAGAAAAAGAAAAAAAACAGCCCAAAGATAGACCAAGTCTCCAGGAAAAGGGGTTCAATTCAACCCACCAGCTTCAGATGAAGTGAATAACAAACCGACTTTACAACTGTTGAAAGCCAAAAACAAGGAATAATTGTCAATTGAGGCGGTGCAAAGATCACATGATACCTAAAGCATAAAATCTGTAGCAATATCTTACAAGATTCATTAAGCATGTATTTTGACCACAAATTTCTTCTCTCATTCTCATCCACTATATTTTTTATATAAGCAAAAATTCCATAGTCGATTTGTCACCTATGTTGAATCGATACGACTATTGAGTTCGTTTCACATCTAGGTCATCAGTTCTATAGTATTCACCAATAAAATAAATACAAATAAATCAATTGAAACAATCAAAAGCCATTCAATTATAAAGTAACTTTCTTGGATTATTACTTTTTTCCATGGGGATTCAATAGAGGTGTGATAAAACTATGTTTTAATAATAAGAAGAATATATAAGTACTTATACTTTAATAATATAAAATCCAAAAACTTAGATACGTAAAAAGAATATTAATATATTAAATATATAAAAGTAAACAAGAATTTAGATGAATAAAAAAGAGAGATCAAAAGTAAAAAAGTTGACACCCTGCAACTATGGGAGAGTCTGGGACGTGTCTTACTGATCTGAATGAAGGAGGAGAGTAATGAATTTAAAAAATTCCTACTATTTTGGAGGAGTTTCAAACAGAGCATGTTCCTGAAAAAATTTGAATCCCCTAAAAAATTAAACTCCCCTATTAGAGTGCTGCATCCAAATACGAGTTAAATGCAATACCAAAATTATGGTTTATATCAAAAAACCCAATTCATCAAAAACAGATACTAGATCAGGACTATCCTGATTGAACAGATCCAAATCAACCGCGAAATAAGAATGAAAATATAAACACCAAAAACACATAGCATAGTTCAAAAATGATTTAGAAAAGAAAAAAACAAAGCATTCATCAACTATAATCAAACAGAGTCGATTGACATGTTATATAAAAACATATTACTCACCCAAACCATTAGAGGAAACAATCAAACCAGTCATGAACACGGGATCTAAGGCCAAACTAACAGCCAGGAAACCCCTCAACACCATAAATAGCAACAGTAAACACAGAACAGAACATGATATACTTGTATACATATATATATTTCCAAAGATCAGAAATCATGAAAATACTAAAACTTAACAAATCAACAGAGTAAAAACAGAACCCAAAAAGAAAAGGGAAAAGGAGAATAAGAAAGACCCAGAAATCTATTGACGAAGCAGAGATCAAGAAGAAAGTGAATTGTGAAAAAAAAAAAGAATTTTTTTCATGAGGGGGGTCTTACCAGTAGCAGGAGTTGGTGTAGTTGTAAGATGAACAGAAGTCAATTTGTAAAGAAAAAACAGAGAATTTTTATAGACTAAAAGCAGAGAAAGGAGGAAGAAGAAGAAGAAGGAGAGTGTAGGAAGATGAAAGGTGAGAGAAAATGGTGAATAAGAAAAAGGGACAGAGTTGTGAGCATTATCTTGGTTTTATTTATTATTGCTGATGGTGGTGCCATTGGTGAATGTGAAGTGGGGTGTCATTCATTATTGGTAAGATTAAAACATTGATAAAAAGCCTCAATTGGAGGAGAAAGTGAACTTCCACATACATTTATAACAGAGGTTAGGTTAATCCCATCCCAACCTCCCATTAATTTTTTATTAATATTTATTAATTCATTTATTGTCATATAATGTGTGAATATGATTAATGAAGCTTCTGTTTTATTTTTCATTTTATTCTTCTGTTTTACTTTTTTTTATATGTGTGGTATCCGTGTATGATAACTTTAAAAAAAACTAACTAATTTTATTTATTTTTTAAACACCATAAACAAAATACAAATACAAATTTTCTCTTTTTAATAAAATTTTATAACATTTTTTTCAACTTCTCATCTCTTCCTTTTTAAATTAAACAATATGTTAATTGAGATGACAACCGAGCACAATATACTTTCGAGGTTTTTATATGTTTAAATTTTCATCATTAGTTCATTGTGAGAGTTATTTGTGATTTTCAATCTCAATTTATCTCATTATTACACTAAGAGATCTCAACTTTAGAGTAATTATTCTCTTTCATTTAAAGTTGCATGTATTTCTTTATGTAAAAAAACATGTGCACTTCTTAATTTTCATATTTCTATTTGATACATAATATTTTTTTTAAAATTAATTTATTTTAAATAATTTATATTTTAAAGTAAAAGTATAATGTTGTTAGTATTGAATAGACGTTGAATACAAATTGAAATGTCTATCTATCATTCTCCTTTTCTTTTTATTTCTCCAACAAAAAAATAGAATAATTTATTATATTTTGTCTTTTCTAGTTCTTTTAACATAATCAACAAAGAGACAGGACTATCTAATATCGAATAATGATTAAAAATGTTAATATTGTTATCATTAAACTCTAATTTTTATATAAATTAAATCTAAATATAATTACTTTGATAGTTCATTTATTTTATTATAAAAATAATGTTAAATGGGATCGCTTATTTTAAGGTTATTAAAATAATGTAAGACTTTATGAATATTGTTATGTATAATAATTAATAGTTTAGTCCTCTCACATGAATTTATAAACATTGAGATGTTTCTTTATATTTGTTTTTATATATATATTAAAATACATGTTTTATTAAGAAAATTGATTTTTCTAAAGTCAAAACAAAATAAACATTTCATATTTCCTTATTTTAGAAACTGATTGTGTAAAAACATTAAATAAAGAAAGATCACACAATTTAACTTACCTTTTCCAGTTTGTCTTGTGAGTTAAATTAGTACAAGTAACCTATATTGGTTTTGTAAATAAAATTGGAACAAGCAATCTTTCAATCCAGTGATTAACTCACTAATATTTTCTCTATTTAAAAGAAAAATAAATTTATTTATTTAACTACATTTATAAGGAACTTTGAATCCCTTCCCATCTTTCAAGTGAATATTAATTTACTTCCTTTCCAATTTATTGAAAAAAATATATTTAATAAGATGGTTATTCATACTCTATAATATTAATTATTAAAATAAAAGCATATTGATTGAGAATTAAAACTAAATGTAAAAGTATCTGAAATTTATGATTATCCTTTTATATATATATATATATATATATATATATATATATATATATATATATATATATATATATATATATATATATATATTTACTCTGATTGTATTTAAAGTTACTTTCATGGAAAATGATGTTACTAAAATATTTAATATGAATTCGCATTTGGATGTTTAATGTCAATGTATGGACTTATTATTAAAAAAAGTGTTAGATATGTTTTTGGTCCCTTAATTTTCAGTGAAAATTAGAATTAGTTCATCTTCAAAATTTTGGCCTAATTTAGTCAACAAACTTTAAAATGTGTGAATTTAGTCCTTTTAACTAAATTTTGTTAGATTTATTTAATGTTTCAAGTGCGTTTCAAGCATTTGAGTTGTTTATACCGTTTGACACATTTTTTCTTTAATGTTAACTGAGAAATGCGTTTCAAACATCAAATAAAGTTAACAAAATTTAATTAAAAAGATTAAATTCACACAAAATTTAAGGACTAAATTGGTCCAAAATTACAAAGAGGGACTAATTCCAATTTTTAATAAAAGTTAAGGGATCAAAAAGATATTTAACCCTTAAAAAACATGACATTATCATCATCTGAACACGCATTTAATTATCACTAACAAACTATTTATTTAAATTATTTTTGTTAATCTTTGTCCTAATTTCTTTCCACTTGATAATGATATTAAAATGAAATTCAAAAGTTTACATGAGTTTTTTTTCTTACAAAGACATATAGTTTAATTCAATATTATGGTTTATCTTTTAAACGTGTTCAAGTAAACATGCAAGGAGAAAACATTATTTTTTAATATATATGACGGTGTAAAAAATTTATTTAAACTGTTATCCAATGCAAAATTTGTTTTACATATTTTTTATTTTGTCCCTCTCTTTATTCACTCAATACATGGATAAATTATTTAAAGATTAAACAACACATAAGGGTATAATTAGCATATTTTTTTAACTTTGCAAATAACAAAAATATGATAAAAAAAATTGAAATGAATTGGTATATCTGGTAAAAGTTTTAAGAAATTACAGCCATGAAATGAAATATCATGAATTATCATTCATATAAGAATGTTGTATATTTATGATATATAAACTATTGGGATTCCTCTTTCAATTAATGAAGTTTTTATTAGGAAGAGTTATTTTTAATGAATGAAAAGTCACATCTCTTGATAAGAAATAACATGCATTTATGAATGAAGCGTCATTTCTAAATCTTTATGTATCAAGAGTTACATCTCTTCTTAAAAATTCACTTTTTTTTTCATGAATTACTGATTTTTTTTATATAGTTGTTATTACTCATTAGCATAATTTTTTTTAAAAAAATAAACATGATATATATATATATATATATATATATATATATATATATATATATATATAACTAGGATTTACTCATTAAAAAAAAGTATTGACTTTTCACTTGTAGCTGTGAACAATTGATCAAACTCAATATAAAATTTCAATTGAAATAAAATAATAATCAAGTCTTTTGACTAGATATACTAGGGTCCATGAATTATATGCACTTTATAGTTAATATTAAAAAAAACTTCTATAATTTGATCATTTCTATCTTTAAATATGTTTTTACTTTGTAGCCTGGGCGATTATATTGCTCAATGAACTTGCTTCTATTTTAGCAACTTCCACCAAATCCTCCTGCAAAAAGATGATAAAATAAAATAAAATAAAATAAAATAAAATAAAAAATTGAAACACAAAAGAACATGAGGATAAAAAACTTGCTATATAATATCTTAAAGTGTTTTTAATGTTATTGTCCAATTACAGTTGGACTTTCCTTAGATTTTTATAATACAAATTAAAAAATAAATATGTAATTGTGTTTAAAGAGTAATAAAAAAAGAAGTACAAAAAATGCAGCTAAAATTTATATGACAGGAGAAAAATAGAAGAGGATTTGTTGTAATACATACTTGTGCAGCTATCAGTCTCAAAGTTGTTCTCTTGCTAGTCTCCTGCATGGCTCCCGCTATCAAAATTTCGTCCAATATAAAATATGCCTACCAACATCAAGTTCAATTTTAATCATTCATGCAACGTAAACATCTTCTAAATTCTACATTATTTTCTTACTATATAATTCTAAATTATACGCCACTTCCAATTTTATATTGAAAAAACATTATGATTCATGATCAACCTTATAGAGTTGAACAAAACGTTACAACTAGGTTGAAAAGATTAAGGATATCTGACAAATATAATAAAATCAGAAAGTAATGATAGTTTGGTAAAACAAGTTTAAAATATAGGCCACCGTATGTACCACAGTAAATGAAGAAGAGGTAACAAATTATTTTTATTAGTAATCTTGTTTAATTATTTCACTCAATAAAATGACATTAGATAATCTATTAACTTGGTTGAATTGCATTGGAAAATATTAAAGATTATTTTGAAAAGACCATTGAATATTTTCGATCTTTCATAACAATATAAAACAATTTAAAGAATGGATGGAAGAAAAAATATGTATTAGAGTTTCTTCTCTATATATCATTTCGTTATAAGAATTAAGTGAAAATATATGGAAGTGAAAAGATAGCAAAAGAGAATGAAAATAATAATAATAATAATTTAAGAAACAAAGTGAGTTGTTGTTCAAATAACATTGTTTAATATTCAAATTAAGACTCTTTTTGGGATGGGAACACTAAGACAATTATCTTTTCTTTTAATTTCTTATTTCTGAAATAATGTGAGAAAGTAATGACAAATTGTAAAGTCTCTTAGTTTTAGGAAATCCAGAGCTCAAGTAATATATTAATTGCTTAAGAAACAAGATATGTCATTGAGTTCTCAACTTAAGTGAGAAAGAATCAATAACTTGATTTCATTTTTGAATGAAAGCCATTGAAGCAAGGATGACTAACTAAAGTGATGTTCCTCTATTTTCAAATACATGTTTCATTTATAAAAGTTAAGTGTTATATTTATATGATTTAATTACACTATTATGGATTTCTTTTTTGTAGAAATTATATGAATTATTTGCATTGAGTTATACAATGATGTGATTAAAATGAGAAAAAATAGATATTTAGGAGTGTTTGATCGAGTTGTAGATTTTTGTTTTGAGTAAAAAAACTTATTAAAGAAGGAAACTCGTTATTAAGGTAAATCACATCCATCGAGATACTAAGTAAAAAAAATTAAAGAAGTTTCTTACATAACTTTTATAGAATAAGTCAAATGTGTCTCGAATGAGACGTATTTATACCATATTTCTAAAAGATGTGAGAATAGGAGAAGATAATATTTAACATGACATTTGATTATAAGATCTAATGTTCTCTAGCAATATGCAAATATAGTTTAAGAGGAAACAAATTACCTTATGGAAATTAAAAATCAAATCGAGCTCACAAACCTGATAAGAGAAGTAAGAGATAAACAGATTCAGACCATGAGTACAAATTATGAAAAAATTATAATACAACTATATTTGATACTAACACTGCCAAAATAACGATCCAACGTCTCAACAAAGTGATGAATAATGGCCAAGGTCTCTAATTCGTTGTCTTCTTCGTCATTGCAAATGCAGAAGTAGAGACTAGCATATCTAATCAATAACCAAAACTAAGACATTGTCAACTTTTACACTTGAATGTATTTTGTTAACCATACATTCAAAACAATAAAGTTAACCTTTTATAAACAACTTTGAATCCCTTCCACTCCACAAAGTTGCACAGTTTCGGAGCTCTAGAGATAATTAATCCACATAACTCTCTAATTATCTTCCAAAGCATAAAGAAATAGAACAAATAAAATAAGAATAAGGTTAAGCAATAATGTTGTATACATTTAATTTTAATACAAGAAAAACTACATTTATGACTCAATCTGAATATTATGAGTAATTGTAATTACCATGAGTTATCATTGTAATGGAAGTAATGATAGAATGACACACTTTCATTTGACACACAGTATAAAAGTAAAATAATCATAAAGAAGTGAATTTTTGTATTTTTTTCAAGAAGAAAGTACAAATTAAGAAAAAACTATGTCAAATGAATGTAAAATTTTTGTGTCAAGTATAATTTTTCTTATAATTGATAACTGATATGATACCTTGGATCTCTCCTTTTGAGAATATGGTGAATACCATTTTGTGAGCCTTACTTTTCCTTGTCGACTGATAAGAAGCACAAAATGGATCTGTAACAAAAAAAATTATTACTTTTTACATCACTAAATTATAATATACATAAACATATGAATATGATTTACAACACTTCAAATCAAAATCAAATCCCTCTATACAAGAATTAGATGTAACCAACACCATATCAAACCCAAAATGGGATTTAGTTCATAAGAAGGAATCTCACATTGTGTTTTCTTCAAATCTGTAACATGATTTTTCCGATGGAACAAAATAAATTTGCAAATGAGTAAACATCACAATTGAAAAGAAAAACTTTACCATTGATGGTTGATTTTGAGATAAAAAATAAAACTATTTGAAATTGTTATTTTTCACTTTTCAGACAAGGAGAAGGTATATGTCGTGTTTTATGTGTTTAAATTTTAGTTATTTAGCTCTAGTCTCATTGCTAAAATTGTGGATCAAAGTTAATTAAGCTTTTGATTAAATTTGTAGAATCTAATTGTATATCTAACTGTTTTTTTTAAGGAAAAATAAAATTTTCAAATAAGGATTGATCATTCATAAAAATAATGATTTGTTAGTTAGACGTCCTATGCAAGCCTAACTATGATTTGTTTGATTGCAGGATATTTTGTGTGTAACTCCTTTTCTGGTTTCTCCTTAATGATGTTATATCACAACATAAGAAAACGTGATTAATTATGCAACCTTGCATATTATAAGATTAATTTTTCATCCTCCAACATATTAATGAAATACTAATTCTATTTGAAATTTGTAACTTTCGTTAATTGGACAAGTTCTTGCACGTGACGGAAATTGAATACAATTTTTGTATGACATAGATCATTCCTTACAAGATGTGAGAATAAACTATTTGATAACAAACACATATAATGGGTTCATATATAAGAGAAATATTGATGCATTAAACAAAATCTTTAAAAAAATCTATTGATGTATTGACGTGTACTAAACTTGCCACCTAAATGGTTGGCAACTAAAACATGCCACCACACGTTTTATTTTAATTTTAATCGGGTAATTATAATCGGAAAAAAAAGTATCAATGAGAAAAAAAATTAATAAAATGAGTACATAAAAAATGATAACTTTTTATAAGATTAGCTCTAATCAATATTCCATGTAAATCATAATTACAAATAAATAATAAACCTATTTGAAAAGATATTGCGATATCAAAATAATAATAATTAAATATTTTTGTGTTTATATTGTTTTAAAAAGTTGTACTTTATTTTTAAACGAAATTATATATCTATTTTATCTTTGATTAAAATTGTGTAAAATATTTTTCATTTATTAATATGTAGAAATTATATTATTAAAACTTTGTTTATCATATAAAAATATTTTATATGTCATTTATTAAAAATTATATTTTATATTAAATATAGATAAAGTAGATATACAATTAATTAAGGATGAAATAAAAATTTGAATACAATTTAAAGAAAAAAAGTATATTTAATCTATTATAATAATAATAGTTAAATAAAAGAACTATTTAGTAAAATTATTATTAAGTAAACGCAGAAAATCGATAATGATTATCCTTGGAAGATCTATAAACAAATTATTAAAAAACATAAATAACAATAATAAAATGTTAAATTAATGGATGAGAATGATCGATTGTTTTAGTTTGGTCCAATAGTTTTTTTTTGTTTTTTTTAAGTTGAGTTAAGATATTTACAAGTTCGAAAACTTTTTCAAGTCTAAATCAATCTAGAACTGTTGAGGAAAGTTAATTCTCGTATTATACAGTTTGTGTTTTTATTTAAATAGTTGGTTGTGATTTCATATGTTGTGAACTTGGGTTGGGTTGATAATTTTATTTTGGGTTGGAATGATATTACACTCTGTTTATTGAATTTGTCATATAACATGTAGTTAAGTTATGCTAAATTGTGTTGTTTGATTTGTTGGGTGATTTTGGTATTATGCAAATAAAAGAATTTTGGGTTAGAAAATCGTCAAAGTAGAAAAAAGTTAGAAGCGTCAATTTGAACAAGCTAAATTGTACCCAACAACAATTATGTTTCATGGTGCTAAGTTGTACCACAGTGACACCGAACGCTAACTTTAAAATCTCAACTTAAAGAGCTCCAATGACCTTAACGTTGAATGTTGGTTTTCACAATTGAGCGCTCTTAAGTCACAGAGTTCCAGGGACTACTAGTGTTGAGCATCAGTCTTTATCGTTAAGTGTTCCTTTAACAGTAAGCCTATGTAGCTTCAAAGTTGAGCGCGCCTTGTTACCATTGAATGTTAGTTTGTGTGTTCTGATACACTATTTTTTTGTATTTTTAATTTGATGGTTCTAATATTTGATACTATTGTTGTTCATGATTTTAATGGTGCATATAATTAATGGTGAGAAAGTTGTAGTAGATACATGAGTTGATGAAATTAAAAAGAATTCTATGGGGAAAATCCTATTGTTTTGTGACTTCTTTAGTGTATGCATTGATGTATGAACTCAAAAAAGAAATATCGTAACATTATAATAACCATTCACATTCATATAGAATATAATGGGTTATTTGGTGAGAGCAGTACGAGATCTTAGTCAGAAGATAGGATAATGGCTCATTACTTGAAGGAGATTAACTTACGAGAGGTAGAATGAATTTCATTGACAATGACTCTGCAGAGAGGTCATCATAAATGCATGTCTTTGGTAATTACATTAAATGCATGTATCGAGATAATTGGGTTTAAAAGAGTTGTTAATTATATGATTTATATTTATATGATTGTTTGGAGTGCATTGTGATACAAGATGTTTTTATTAATATATATAACTTTCCTTTATGCAAATTAGCTCACTCTCTTGTGTTTCTTTGTCTTAATTAATATGCAAATTTAGACCTGCAGTCCCATATCTTTACAATTTTTTAATAAAATAGAAATTAAACTCATACTAAAATTAGAAACTGGTGTGGATGAAAGTAAGGAAATTTGAATAATAGAGGTTTTGAGTGAATTATTGAAGGCATGAATTACACTTTAGCGTAAAGAAATTGAAGTGGGGTCGTAGGTGTTTTTTTTTTCTTTCTACACATTGTGATGTGACATTGTAGATTAAGCACTGATGCAGCCCACCTTTCCCCATATCATAAGTGCCACCATCTCAACTTAAATTCACCATAGATGATGATGGCAACCCTTTCATAAAGTGTAAAGTCCTTTTTATATAAACCATCTACTTCTTTTTCTTTTACCTTTTCAGTTACTCTCTTCCTCACTCGTTCTTCTTCTTCATAGTCTATGTTCATTGGTATAGTATGTGTTCACTTAAGATGAATTTAAGAAAGAATAAGCACATGAATTTGAAAATTAAATAAGATGAATTTGAAATTAAATATGTGTGTTTTTGTAAAGATTTAAAAAGGATAAAAAATAATTTTGAAAATAAAACTTATTAAAGTTGATGAAAAATTTGATTGATGTTATAGATTAAAAAATGTTTTAAAAACTAAAAAATGATAGATTAAAAATTCCTTTTAAATTGTAGTATCTTCAAATATATTTTTTCTTATTTATTATTGTTTACGAAATTCAACATGAGCTTGTTACTTTAACATCTCAATTTTAGCAGTTTATCACATATAAAAATAAGATATTATAAAATTGGTAAAACAAAATATATTTGTCACCACTAATAGATATAATATTAGTACAATTATCTAAAATAAAATAATCATAGTAATAATTATATTTATAAGAATTAAATTTAACCACTAGATAATTAAGAAGATGTTTTGTAGCCTCACCATTCTCCATCAACGATACTTCAACACCTATCTTTCATATGCTTCTACCAATAAAGTGATCATCGTAGGAAAAAAACGAGCAACACACCAAGAACAACAAAATAGACAACAGGGTAAGCTAGTATTTGAAAGAAAACTTCATAAACAATTTAATACATCACATATTAATTCAACATTGAAACATTCTATAATTCATATAAACATATAATCATTTAACTCTAGACTAAATTATCTGACAATGCTTTGATATAAAGTTTGCACTCATGGTAGTATTTATACTCTGCAAAGTTATAACCAAGGGTAATTCGACCAACTACTCATGAGGTTAATATTTCACTCATAAGACTCAAAAGTCTAGGGTAAAAACCTTCTGTCATTCTCTCCACCACCTTATTCATCTATACATGAGTTGAATGACAGGTAGAATATAAGGATACTCCATTTCAAAAATTTGTTTGTCAAGCATTCACAATAATTGTCTCAACCATAGAACATCTCCTTGAGATTCTTCTCACATTACATATCATCCTTACTCACAATCAGATTAATATCGTTCAATAAACATCAAATCAAGTATACTCTAACTCAAAATCAAACAAAACATAACTTAAAGAAATCAAGAAAATAATAAAAGGAATTATAAGAACAGACACCAACACCAAGTCTGGCACCCAACGATCCAAAACTCTCGTCCAGCGAAAATAGAGGGTTCTCTTTGCCCAGTGAGAACTCTCGCTCAATCACCACAAAAAATGTGGGTTTTGCTCGTCCAACGGGAACTCTCACCCAACGACTACAAAAACAGTGGACTCTACTCGCCCAGCGGGAACTCTCACCCAACCATTGCAGAAACCGTGGGCTCTGCTCACCCAACGGGAACTCTCGCCCAGCCACTCTGCATAATTCTGGAGAACAACACTATGTAGAATTATGGCTAGACAAACCCCAAATCCCTACCTTAATACATCCCTAGACAAACACTCAGTGTAATCTAACATCCAAAACACTAAATTGGATTCACCAATATATTTATACCTAAACTCAAGTACCATTTATATCATTTTGCATTTTATTCAGACTCACCTACTCCAAATCTCCCTCTAACCCCCCCCCCCTCTCAATTTCTACACATTTCAAATCATATATTGGTAAAATAGGTATCCAAACAAGTTCTAAATCACCTAACAACATATCTTAAACTTCAAACTTTTCCTATTAACCACTCCTCTAGAAACTCACATGCCAAAACCCCATTCTAGACCAAAAACCCACCATTTTCTTTAACCTAATATCATACCAAAGTTCAACAACACTTAATTAAATCAAGATAACCAATCTAATATTTTCAAATCCTCAAGAATCAAGAATAAAAGCACCAATTCATCTACACACAAAAATACATTAAATTCCACTAAACATACCAACTTCATCATGCAACCCAACATATCAAATTTCACAAATCAATTCAATTTCATAAATCAACTCATATACCATCATACAAGCATCAATTAAGATATGTCTACAAGTTAAAACTAATATAACTAGTTGCCCTTACCTGTTAAACGACTGCACAAATTTATAGAACCCCAAACAGTTTCCACAAATCAAAGGACACTATCTGCTCATACGAACAATGGAAACATGATTAAGATACGCCATTATAACCACTGAATATCAGAGAGTCTTATAAAATACTCAAATTTCACATGCAAAAACATCAAGGCTCGTATGCAAAGGAAACGAGACTGACCAAAGCAAAAAATAGAAACTAACTTATTTTTTTAGAAAAACTAATCAGATAAACTTGAAGATCTTGTTGCTGTGATAACTCATAAGGTATTTGATATTCAAACATATGATTGTAGGAGAAGAACTCATAAAGACAAATCAAAGATCTCTAAAAAAAGTTAAGAGATTGTATATTTTAAAATAATGAAATAAATTTATAATAAAACTATTTATATTAAAATCATCTAATATTAAAATAATCATTTAACCTTAAATATCTTATGATTTTAATTAATTTAATTATGTATTTATTATGGGACAGAAAGATAGAAAAGTAAAATAGATAGAGGGAATAACGTACAGTTTGGAAACCTGATATTATGTCCCGGTAAAAAAGGATTAATAAAATATCAAAAATGATAAACTGTTTTGAAGTGTTAAATATTCCAGCATAGAATGTATTTCATGCATTACAAAAAAATTAATTCCAGAAATTCTGTTTTGAAAATCTGATTCCAAAAATTCTGTTTTGAAAATTTTATTTCAGAAACCTTTTCTTCAAATTCCAGGAAATCTGTTCTGAAAAGCTTGAAAAGTTTCTGAAACATATATTCCAGAAGTCACTTCTCGAATAGTAAATTGGTTATTTTGAAATTTTGTGGGGATGCACGAAGAAACTTTGTCGGTGCACGAAGTAAAATTCATTATTGGACAGACTTGTAGGCTGTTGAACTCTATAATTCCTGGGCCAATTTCATTTGAAACTTTGGGCCAGAGTAGAAATTGGTTGGCCCAAAACAGTGATTTTTACTTTTAAACTAAAAGAAATACAATAATATTTCCTTGACATTATATAATAATATTTATTAACCCCGTGAGAAATATAAAAAATTTTATTAAACATTTTATTTAGAATTCACGTATTAAAAATTTTATGATGTTTTCTATATTTATAATTCATTCCGATACAAAGTTAACTTCAGAGTTCTTCATAGAAAAACAAAAGTATATATACTAAAAATTATAAAAGTTAGATTACCAAAAGTTATAAATATTCCTCTGAATAATATGTCAATGTCAATCATTTAAAGGATTATAACATATTTATCAAACATATTAACTCAACATAAGCAAAATGAACATTTTTTGTTAGGTTTAAATTCTAGAGAGTTGCCTACTAAAAAAAGAATAGAAACTTTTAACCAATACTGACATACATACTAAAGTATTTTAATTTGTTGATGCCATATAAAAAATATTTATTTAATTTATCAAAATAATTAAATAAATTACAATAATACTTTATTATTTATTTAATATATTTTACATTCATTTAAATAAAAACAAATATTTTTATTAAAATAAGAAGATAATATTACTTTTAGGTGAAGAATAATAGACTACTTGTTTTAGATCTCATCAAATGTAAGGAGAATGGGAGTTAAGTGGTAGTTCTTTCAAAAACATTTATTAATTATAAAGGTTTTCATATCTTTATTTATTTTATTTTAACTTAATTATTTTTTTAAAAGAACCAATATATAAATATTTTGATCGTTATTGATTTTTGTATAATCAAATAAAGCTGCATCCGAAATTGTTTTATTTTTTACTGGTGAAAACACAGTGTTACGTGTGTTTGTTTTTATTTAATATTAAAAAATAATAAAATTATTATTATTAATATAATTATAAAATTAAAATAATTTTTAAAATTTTATTATAAATAATTTTTATTTAATTTGTCAACATTTTTATAATTAAAAATTGATTAGATTTAAAGAACCGATTAAATAGGAAAAAAAATAACGGTTAAATTTTAAAAAACTCATTTAAAAAGTAAAATTGATAAAATAATTGTTTTAATTTTAAAAAATATTTTTTAAATAATGAAATTGAAAAATAAATATAGGCATTAAATTAGAAATTTCCTATATATATATATATATATTATGCTAACTACAAATTGTTTCATACGAATAATATATTCCCTTTTCTATTGTTTTATTATTATTAAGGTTTAATTGCTTCCTTTGTCCCCAGTTTGGTTGAATTGTGTCAAATTCATCCTCATTTTTAAAAAAGTTTCATTGTCGTCCTCACGTGGTATAAAAGTGTCAATTGAATCCAAACATAGAAAAAATTTGTGTCAAAGTAGTCATTTTTCCTATATCTCTGTGTCTTCCTTTCATATGTCACTTCTCTGGAGCTATGAAAAGCCTTAAATTGGATAAGGTAAAATGAATATCTGTACTTGATTGTATGAAAGGAAGACACAGATATATAGGAAAAATGACTACTTTGACACAAATTTTTTCTATGTTTGGATTCAATTGACACTTTTACACCACGTGAGGACGACAATGAAACTTTTACACCACGTGAGGATGACAATGAAACTTTTTTAAAAATGAGGATGAATTTGACACAATTCAACCAAACTGGGATTAAACCTATTATTAATTAGGATTGGGGCAAGACAAAGTAATTGGGCCGAAAGCCCGTGAAAAAATTTGGGATTTACCCTGAGAAAATTATTGTCTCGATTGTGGTGCCAGAAGAGAGGTCAAGTAGATCGTTGACTGTTTCTTCTCCATCTCCTCGAGATCTAGTTCTTTTAAAAATATTTATTCATTACAAAATTTATCTTTTCAAATATTATTGTAAAAATTAATAATTTTTTCATATATTTGATCTACCATTGGAAAATAAGAAAGGTTGTTTAGTATAAGTAATCCAAATCAAGTAGTTAATATTTAAATTTAAATTTCATAAGATTCAAAATTCGAAATTCAAAATTAAATTATATATTTAATGAAATAGAAAGTAATTAATAAAAATATATACTTAAAAGTAGAAAAAATTGTGAGGCCAATGAGTACAGATAATAAATCCTTTAAATGCTTCTGCTCCAAATAAAGAAAAAATGAAGTATAATATACAAATATACTATTGCACATTTGACTTTTCCTATGTGGTAGGATCCACCTAAATTATAGGCCAAATTAGATAAAAGAAATATTTTGCTAAAAATATTATAATATAAATTTATATTTTTCAACAAGAGTTTCTCAAATATTTGTGACAGTAACACGCAATTTTTAAAAACACATTCAAGTTTTAAAAAGTATTAAAAAACTCATACTTTCTTAAAAAAAATATTAGTATATACATTATTTCACTTAATCATGTTTCAGAGATGTTTTTTTCGTGAATTTGTTTAGATTTATTTAAAAACGTATGCTTTTACTATAACAAATTTGTCTTTTAAACAAGAACATTTTATTAAATAAAAGGAATTGAGTGTATAATATAGTAATTTTATAATGTATTCTTAATATTTAACTTTATCAAATTAAGGCACTCATTAAATGAAAATTCTCTAAGAAATTGATGACAAATCACTTAAAATAGTTTGTTAAAATAATAAAAAAATTCAAACTTATTATTTTCATTAATTTTACTAATTTCCATTAAAAAGAATATTACTGTTTGCATCATATTATACTTTTTCTCCTCTCTATCTGTTAACAAATCACCCGATCTAAATTAATCTTTAAATAATAAAGTCTTCGAATAATGCTTCAAAATTGTAAATATGAAACATTATGCTCTTGAAGAACAAACATTCATCAAGTATTTATTTAAGATATGTTTTGATAAACTTTTATATAATATTCATAAAAAACATTAAACTTTGAAGTTTTGCATTTAAATTATAACATTCCAAAATGTATAGTTTTAATAAAAGATACAAATTTTGCAGGTTACTCTCATAGTGTGTATATATATATATATATATTAAAAATTGAGTTCTATTTTACTTTGGTACTGATAGATAAAAATGAAATTTGAGTCTACTTTAATTTTATAAAATTAATTTATATACCTATATATTATAATTTTCTTTTATTTTTAGTTGTGGATTTTTTAAGAAAAATATTATAAAAATATTAAAAATAACAAACTTTAATAAATTATTTTCTTGTGATTAAATAAAACAACAGTGAGAGTGGGATAATAAAAATTTGCTTTTCGATTTTTGTCTTTTGATAAAACGTGGGACACAAAATAGTTAGCGTTGAAAATGACAATACGCGCTTTCGCATTGGATGCTTAGAAAGTTGTGGTTAAAAGTGATTGTGATGTACTTGTTCAATGACACGTATAAAATTACATACATTTTCTACAAAATTTCACATGATTTTCGCATTAATGTCAACATTCGGACCAAAACCAAACACACCCATAGAGTCAAAGGTACAGCTAACGAGGTCTAATCTAATACTTCATTTGTATCAGAGACAAAAACACACCTTGTCTCTCACACAACAAACCTTTTCTCACTCAAAAATTATACTTTTCAATCGCTTTTATCTTCCTCTTCTGTTCTTCTGAATTCACTTTTCTTATCTAAACCAATGTGAGAAAAATAAATAATGATTACTGAAAAAGTTATAGAATAAGGGAAGAAATGATAATATATGTGTATGTATGACTGTTTTCTATTAGATATATTTTTTCTGTATATGATTTTGTTAATCATGACATGATAAAACATCAACCTACCTACCATGTTTCTCAGTTAATGTTTTCCTCATTCTTCTTCTTCCACACTCTATTCTGCTTCTACCCTTCTCTCAAAATCATAACTTTTCCTCAATCATTTGTTTGCCACATTGCATTTTAGCCCCATTGTTCAGATTTATATCTTCATCTTCTCAGAACCATTGCTTTTCCAACAGCAGAAACAGACTGAAGTTCCCTTCTTCTGAATTTGTTCTTCTACTCAGTTAGCAATTGGTGCTTCTGTTACGCGTATATGCTTCGTTACTCAACTTTACTTCTTGTGAATTGCGAGGTAAGAATGCATCATTGTTTACCTTTTTGCCTTTTTTGTTGGGCGGGGATTATGATTGTGCAGCAAGAAGACAAGGTTACTTGTCTAATAATGCTTACATTATTGTTACTGATGCATTTAAGGTTTTTCTTTCTCTCTTTCACATGAGATTCGTAATTGTAGTAACAAGAAGTGATTTTCAATGTTGCGTTACATCATTATAGAATAATATGCTCTAAAATTAATCTTTTGCCTTCAAATTTGTGTTTACAGTTGCCCCTTTGCTCTCACTTCCAGTGGCACATTCTCTCATATAGTTGGAGTAGGAGCTACAAGGAAAGGCATGCAGGCTATCTGGTTGATGCTATTGTTGTTGGTGGACATTGCATTGGGGAATTCAGACATTGATGCTCTCCTTGAATTTAAGAAAAGCATTCAGAATGACCCTTCTGGATTGGTTTTTAATTCTTGGAATTCCAAGTCTTTAGATTCTGATGGATGTCCTAGGAACTGGTATGGAATATGGTGCAGTGAAGGCAGTGTTATATCAATCACTCTGGACAATGCTGGTTTGGTTGGTGACTTTAATTTCCATGCAATTCTTGGCCTTGCAATGCTTCGCAATTTGTCAGCCGTGAACAACCAGTTCACTGGAGAACTCTCACATGCTTCTGCAATGGAATCACTTGAATATCTTGATTTGTCCCTCAACAAGTTTAATGGATCGTTACTCTCTAACTTGGTTCAGTTGCGCAAGTTAGTATATCTGAATCTTTCTTCTAATGAACTTGGAGGCCCTCTTAGTATAGAGTTTCACAAACTTGGGAAGTTGAAGTATTTAGATTTGCACATGAATAACTTTTCTGGGGATATAATGCATACCTTTTATCAGATGGGAAGTGTGCTATATGTTGACTTGAGCAGCAACAGGTTCTCTGGTGCACTGGATTTGGGACTTGTAGATGAATCTTTTCTCTCCTCAATTCAATATTTAAATGTTAGCCATAATTCCTTGAGTGGTGAGTTATTTGTTCATGATGGTATTCCATATCTTGACAATTTAGAGGTGTTCGATGCTAGTAATAATCTGTTAGAGGGTAATATACCTTCCTTTACTTTTGTGGTATCTCTTCGGATACTTCGACTTGCATTCAACCAGCTCACTGGTTTGCTGCCAGAAGCTCTATTGAGGGAAAGTTCAATGATGTTGTCAGAACTGGATCTTAGTCAAAACAAGCTTGAAGGTACCATCTATGTTTTCTGTGTAAATTGTATCTGTGTTCTTTCCTTAACGTTAAAACTTTTGCATTTTTTATATATGTTTAGTTTGTAAACCTAAACGTAAGATGCAATTGAACTGGTAGTCTACTCCCATTGTGTTGCTGTCAATTGTGCTGATTTATTCATAAATGAAGATTTGGTTGTTAAAAACTACTGCCAATAACCCACATCAGGCTTCTGTTTAGTTACTGAAATGTGAAACTGCAATGCCATTTTTAAGTATCTTTGGGGATTGTTCTTCTGTGGAATAAATAAAATATTTTTCATATTCCTGATGCCATGGCTTCCAAACGTCTTATTCAATGAGTTTCTGCTTACCATTTTCATCACAATTTAAACTTTCTTTGTAGGTCCCATTGGAATTATTACCTCGGTGACTCTGAGGAAGCTTAATTTATCTTCAAACAAGTTGTCTGGCCCCTTACCTCTGAGGGTAGGCCACTGTGCTGTCATAGATTTTAGTAATAACACGCTATCAGGTAATTTCTCAAGGATTGGATATTGGGGGAACTATGTGGAAGTTGTTCAGTTAAGTACAAACACATTGATTGGAATGCTTGCAAATGAAACTTCTCAATTTTTAAGGTTAACTGAACTTAAGGCATCCAATAACTTGTTAGAGGGCTTTCTCCCACCAAATTTGGGAACATATCCAGAACTGAAGGAGATTGATCTTAGCCTCAACCAGCTTTCTGGGTTCCTCCTACCAAGCTTTTTTTACTCAACCAAATTGATTAATCTTAATCTCTCCAACAATAAGTTTTCTGGATCAATTCCTGTTCAATTTCAACCTCCAAATACTCCATTGTATTCTACTGAAAATATTAGTCTGGTGTTTCTTGATCTTTCAAACAACAACTTGAGTGGACCTCTTCCTTCAAATATGAGTAGGCTTCACAATTTGGCATATCTCAATTTATGCAACAACAAATTGGAAGGTGCTATTCCTGATGACCTTCCAGATGAGTTGAGAGCATTAAATGTGTCCTTCAATAATTTTTCCGGTGTGGTACCTGAAAACTTAAAGCATTTTCCCGAATCAGCATTTCATCCAGGAAATACTATGCTGGTGTTTCCCCATTCGCAATCATCTCCAAAAGATGCTTCCAACCTAGGTTTGAGGGAACATCGGTTACATAGAAGGTCTGCCACTAGGATAGCCGTTATTGCATGTTTGGTTGCTGGTGCTTTTGTGATGGCTTTTGTGGGCATAATAATTTACTATAAGGTTCATCATGAAAAAGAAAGGGCTTCTAAACAAAATGAAGCTAGAGATATCACTCAAGAGGGTACTTTCACATCAAATACAGAGACAGTTTACAGAAATTTGGAAGCATTGCCACCTTCTAAAAGGGGCTCTTCTGATGCTGCAAGAAACATTCATCCAGTGGGAGAGAAGAACGAGGAAGAAATGTATTCCCCAATGTCTATTTTGTCACCTTCAAATCCTTCATCTTCTAAAAGCTACCAGTTTGAGAATCCTGATTCCCTCCAAGTATCATCTCCAGATAAACTGGTTGGAGACTTGCACATATTTGATGGGTCCTTGGTACTAACTGCCGAAGAACTTTCATGTGCTCCAGCAGAAGTTATTGGCAGGAGCTGTCATGGAACACTTTACAAAGCAACACTAGACTCTGGTCACACATTGGCTGTCAAATGGTTAAGAGAAGGAATAACCAAAGGAAAAAAGGAGTTGGCAAGGGAAATAAAGAAACTTGGGACCATCAAACATCCAAACCTGGTTTCTGTTCAGGGTTACTATCTGGGGCCAAAGGAACATGAGAAACTGATCATATCAAATTACATGAATGCACAATCTTTGGACATTTATCTCCGTGGTAACCTTAAGTTTATAGCTTCATGTTTGATAGCAGCAATAAACCTAGGCTTTCTGGTCGTTTAACTGTTTGTTTTTTTACTTATATGCAGAAGTAGATAAAGCAAATCTGCATCCTTTGACTCTTGATGAAAGGGTGAGGGTGGCTATAGAAGTGGCACTGTGTCTACATTTCTTACATGATGAGAAAGCCATACCTCATGGCAATCTCAAATCCACAAACATTTTGCTAGAAACTCCCAACAAAAATGTTCTCCTCACAGACTACAGCCTGCACAGGATACTCACTGCTGCAGGTACTACCGAGCAAGTTCTGAATGCCGGCGCACTCGGTTACCGGCCGCCGGAGTTTGCTAGATCGAGCAAACCATGCCCTTCCTTGACAAGTGATGTGTATGCATTTGGAGTGGTGTTGTTAGAGCTCGTAACAGGAAGAAATTCTGGAGAAATAGTTTCTGGGATTCCAGGGGTAGTTGACCTCACTGATTGGGTGAGGTTTTTGGCTGAACAAGAACGTTGGAGCCAATGCTTTGATAGGTTTCTTCTAGTGGAGAAACATAATGGGGAAAAACCCTCAAAAGTACTTGATGAAATGCTAAAGGTGGCTCTTAGATGCATCCTTCCAGCATCTGATAGGCCTAACATGAAAACCGTCTCTGATGATCTCTCAGCAATAATAAGGTAGAGTTGCTGATCATATCATAGCCTTAACCACTAACATCTGCTTAATTTCTTCAAGTTTTGCTTTTCAATTTTGTTGAATTTTGGTCCCTTGATGACAGCACTCAACAACAGGCATTATAACAAACAGGTGAGGATATGAAACGAAATTCTTTATCAAAGGACATTCATTTTTTTCAACCCTTCAATGGGCAGCTTGTGTATATTCATGATTTTTGCTGTACTGTTCTGTGTAATAATTGATAATGCTAGAACACGTTAATCCACCATTTTCCCATAATGCTGTCATCCAAACTCACTCTAACTTCTCTTCCTTTTGTGCTTGATCATGAAAATGTGAATGAATGATTTTGTTTCTAATTTTTTTTTTAATTTCAATTTGATTTACAAAATTTATTCCTGGACCATCTCAATGTTCTCTTGTCCTAAGATTTTTCTCTATATATCATTTGGATATTTTAAAGAATTTGTTTTTCATTAGTTTTAGAAAAAATATATTCTTTTAATTAAATTAAATTTATGAGATTATAAATAGAAAATTAAACATTTCGTTTTCATTTTCTTATAAACATTCATTGAAATAGGTTTGATTCACTTGTTCATTAATATGACCAATGATTAATGTATACATTATACAAAAGAGATTTACGGTTAAAAATGATTTTAGGAGGTTCACCGATAACATTAAGGTAAAAAAGTTATATGTCTAATATAAAAAAAAAATTATGATATATTTACATATGTACTATTTCACTCAATTGAAGTGGTCAAAATTTTCAAACAAAATCAATGAAAAACTTAAGATATCTTCAAATTGATAGCACACACGTAAAATATATATTTATCATTGACATACTTGCGTACATAGCTTCTCCACTAGATTCTCACAAGATAGCTCATCGTTTTGAAAATCAAGAAATCTGTTTTAAAAATAAATAAAAATAATTCAAAATTTAGTTACAAAATAATTTTTAGAATTAAATATAATTTTAGTGCTTTAATTTTTAATAAAAATTAAAATGAATTATATTTCAAAACTTTTAATTAACTAATTTAATCATTTATCTTTATAACAGTATAAATTTAGTCTTTTAATCAAATTTTATTAAATTTATTTAAACTATTGAATGTCTTTCTCTACTAAAATTGAATAAAAATATGTCCTAAACAATTAAAATGTTATCATGAAATTTGAAACATCAAATAAATTTAACAAAATTGTGTTAGAATGACTAAATCCACACATTTTTAAAATTAAGAGTAAATTAGTTAAAGTTTTGACGATGAATTAATTTCAGTTTTTACTAAAAGTTAAAACAACAAAAACATACTTAACTTGATTTTTAAAATATATTTAATTTTATATTTATAAGTTTTAAAATTTAATTTAAAAACGTAACTATCACTCTTAGTCACCTTTACCTACATTTATTTTAATAATTATGGTAATAATTGTCGTTACTGAAAACAGTTTAGTTGGATGTAATATGCAATGACAACATAGAAATATTTTTAAGGAAAACAGTTTTTGTCTGTGTGGCACAATGAAAATAATTTTATTTTTGTAAGAGTTTTTTTTTTCAAGTATTATGTTGTGCATTATACACATCGAGACTTACGTGTTAATGAACTTACTCATAAAAGCATTTTTCTTGATTAAATTGAAATACTAAATATTTTTTAAAAAGTTATATTTTAAATAAAGATGTTAAAATGAGTCATTTTAATAAGATGATGTTATGAGTGAAAAAAAATATAATTTGATTTGATTCATCGTGAATTGATTGATTAGGCAGATGATCTCATTTAAGAATTACTTATTTATTTATTTACTTTATATATTTATTGTAGAAAGTTTTATGATTTATCAAGTATTATTATAAGTAAAAATTATGAAAAAATGGTAGAAAAAAAAAGTGATTGGTAATAGATTGTGTCAAATCATTTAAACACAATTCAAATTAGTTTAACTCGCAGTTTAAGTGAGTAAAATAAATTAGACTCACATCTTAAAAAAATAATTTTTTTATCATGTTAACTGAGAATTGCAGTACATTTTGACACCTTTGTATTTCAATATCCAATTATCACAGTAATAATTTCCTTTTATTAAAACTAAATTAAGTATAATACATTTAATTTCTTAATTAAAATGAACTTAATTATGGTATGTCATCCATTTAAATTGACATTGTTTTAATAATAATTGAATCAATTATTATTAGGAAGTGACAAAACGAACTGTTTTGGAAGTATGATAAATGGTCATTATCATTGTGAATAACTTTGATTTCTAGTCAATCATGGGACAACTTCAGGAGTAAGAAGTATCTCTTCATGTTTCAAAAATTGTGTACCACTATAATCATAACAAAAGAAATCAAAATCATGTACTATATATTTAAAATCAACATGCACATAGAGAAAGAGATTGTATTTTAAGACTCTAGTATTTATTCAAATAATTACACAAACACAAGCATACAAGATGAGATAATGAGAAAAGGATGCACGATAAAACTTAAATGAATAACGTTCAACACCTTCTACCAAGACAATGTGAATTGAACCTAAGAATAACTAACAAACATAAATATTAACAAAACAAAAATCCTCCGATTAGGATAAGATGCTAAAATTGAATTAAAACTGAAAATTTATGAGTTTAATATGCAAAAACAAAAACTAAACCTAAAAGATAAATGCAAAGCTGCCAACAAATCTAATTAATACTTAAGTAAAGTGAATGCATGTAAAATTAAAAACCAAAATTAGAAGAAGGTAAATAAAGAGAACACTTTACATCTAGCGAAGACCTTGGACCGGATCTTCGACAAAAACTCTTGATATTTGTGATGATGGTAATTAAGAAAAAATGAAATGTGTAATACGGTCAACTAAATTGCAAATATAAAAGGTTTAATGTTTTTAACCTGAAGTACAAAATGATACCATTTATTTTTTGATAGAATAGTTTAGTTTTTCTAATATAATATAGTATACATAATTTAGTGTAATTACGTTTATTATATCCAGCCATAATTATTAGATAAACTACATTTGCAATAAATTAAATTAACTTGAAGAAGTTTGTTAGAAGCAAAAGAACAAAAGAAATAACAAATGTGGAATGCGTATACATTAAGGAAAAGATTGAGAGGGTTTATTTATTTTGGGCAATCCATATGAAAAAACAAAACCGCGTGTGTCAAAACGCCAACTAGCAAGTACCCAAAAGAATCTCACTATACAACCTTTGCCATCCAAATGGAACATCCAAACACACCTTTTCCTTTTTATTCCTTCTAAACCTGCCAACTGTACCCCATTCATTCCCCCTCATCAATCTTAATTTAAATTGGATTTTTATACTTCTCAAAAAACTTATATTTCCTATTATTAAAATAAATTCTTTCGAATTCATGCCATTTGTTCAAACTTAAATTCTGTCTCATGTTCATATTTTTCCAAACAAAAATAGAATTAAAAACTCTACTAATAATCACCGCTCACGGTTTGAATTAAGTTTGCAAGATTTGAAAATTACATAGCTATTTATTTGTCACTTATCTAAATAATAAATTAATAATTAATGCAATGCAGCATTATGATCTGTCTGTTATTTTTTATTATCATCCTCATCAAACAAAAATTGTTTCAAGTTATTAGTTTTTTTTATTATTTAATTTTAACAAGACATTTAATATTTTTTTAAACTACAAACAGACACGTTTAATCTTTTAATTTAATTTTAGTTTTAATCTTTTAATTTAATTTTAATTTTAATCGTTTTTTCTTAAATTTTTAATGACACTTCCTCAGAATTTTAATGCCATTTAATATTTTTGAAAATGAGATAAATTTTCTTTACTATTTTATAAACTATTAATTAAATTTCATATTTATTTTTTTCTAAACCGCGTGGATATTCCACTACACGCGTAAACGGTTTGCTTCATATACAGTCACACAGAAGCACCTAAACAAGTTGTAACACTCACTCGTTCTTTTCGCTTCGCTTCAAAGTTCTCATTTGCATTCGTATTTGCAGAGATAGTTTATTGACTCGTCAGTGACTTACTCAATGGCTGACCGAGTTCACCCCCGCGACTCGCCTCCCGTTTCCCCCGAGTCACAATCAGCTTCCCCTCAGGATTCCTCTGTCGTTCCACAAGCGCTGCGGCCACCGCCGTCGGAGAAGCCGGTGCCTCCACCTGGAACCTACGTCATCAAGATACCCAAGGATCAAGTCTACCGCGTTCCTCCGGCCGAGAACGCCCGCCGCTACGACCAATATACTCACCGGAAGCACCGCCGGAGCCGATGCTGTTGCTGCTGCTGCTGGCTCATTGGAATCCTCTCCATTTTGATCGTGCTTCTTGCCATCGCCGCCGGAATCTTCTATCTCGTTTTCCGTCCGAAGGCTCCGAAGTACACCATCGAAGACATCGCCGTCAGAGGAATTAACGTCACGTCGCCGTCGTCCGATGTGGCAATCTCGCCGGAGTTCAACGTCACCGTCAAGGCCGATAACCCTAACGACAAGATCGGAATCTACTATTTGAAGGATAGCTCCGCCGAAGTATTTTACAACGACGCGAGGTTCTGTAACGGTGCACTACCGGCGTTTCACCAGCCGTCCAATAACGTGACGGTGTTCGGGATGGTTTTAAAGGGTAACGGAATCGAGCTTAGGAGCGAGGACCGAAAGTCGTTGGTGGAGTCGCAGACCAAACGGAAAATACCATTGACCGTTAGCATTAGAGCGCCTGTGAAAATAAAAGTTGGGTCCGTTAAGACGTGGAAGATTACCGTTAAGTTGGACTGTGACGTGACGGTGAACGAGTTAACGGCGCAAGCAAAGATCGTTTCTAAACGTTGTGACTATAAGGTTGATCTTTGGTGATGAAAAACATGGACAACTGGAGTCAGTTTTCCTTTTTTTTTTTCTTTTAATTATTATTACTCTTTGTCAGAGATACACAGAAACATTCCTGAGATTATTATACATTGTTTATATTTCAAATAAATATAGCGAAATTTGCAGAAATTATAAAAAATAATAATCATAAATTACATAAACAGTTACATTTATTGATACGCCATGGGTGTGAGATTTTGATTTGGTTTTGCTGTAGGCAGTCCATTTTTATTATAAATGTTTTAATTTTAGTATGTTTTTGCTTACGATAAAACATCAACTTTTTATTATTGACTTGGAATTATTAAAATTATATATTTGGCAAATTTTGTTTATGACGTTATACTTTTAAAAAATTTAAGAAAAAGTAAATATTACATTAGAAAGAGTGTACGTCACTCAATTTAATATAAATATAGAATATTTTGACTCATTAATAATTATGCAATACATTTCTTTCTTGACCATTTCTCAGCGTATAGAGAAGCTAACCTTTCATTATCAATTTATCAATAATGGCAATCTAATAAAACAAGTTGGTATACTTCTAAAAGACATTACTAGGTTTTGATTCTATTACAGTGAGACTTCACTTTTAAAAAAATAATTATTGGTAAATATTTGATAATTAATATTCAAATCTTATTTTTCATCAACAACTAAAATCTTAAATCACTTATTTTACCTCATTCACAAGAAAGTAACGTTTTTTTTTTATTGTATTTACTAATTGGTGAGTATACATGAATGGAAAAGGTCCAGATTTTGCGTAATCAATTAGTGAAATTAACTTGCAGAATTGAATATACTTTTTATTAGGTGGATGATTGAGAAACGAACACTGGACTTATGTATTTGAGGCAGATTAATTAATATATTATTTAAAAATTAAAAGTATTTTTTTGGGAACATACTAATAACACCGTCATTACCGGTGCATCTTTATCAATCTAATATTTCAACATTTACTGTTTCCTCAGCGGCACGCAAAACTTATTACTTATCTCCATAAGTCAAACCTAATTCTAACCACTAGGTGCAAGAACATAATGGTGAGATATTGATTAAAAAATTAAGCAAAATTAATTGCTTTACTTTAATATATGCTTTTATATCCTATAAAATTAATTAAAGTTATCTGGGAGCTATGTTATGTTATGTCATATTTATGCAAACACTTTGTAACCAAAAGAGGGGTGTTATTCTTTTGATAACCATTTTAATATCTTTGTGCCTAAAAAGAAGATTTAATGGCCTTAAAAGCAGCTAGGGGAGTCGAAATTATGAACACTTTTTGAGACATTATCATCGGTATTCAACTCGTTTATCCCAAAAGTTGTTTGAACAATTTATAAATGCAAGTTGTTCAAAATTACGATGTGAACTATTTGAGTGTTTTCTAAAATTTAAGTTAACTAATAATTATGTACACATAACATAAATGAAATAAAAATGACACCAGCAATGAAAATGAAGAAGCAGAGCATATGTCATGGTAGAAAACCTTTATTAGCAAAAATTTGCACCCAAATCTTCACCATCATAATCTCATCAGATGAATCTATCAACTCTTTTTTCTTCATTCATAAACTAAGGTATTCCAATGCCAGAAAGCTCCTTGCTATGTGAAGGTATGAGAGTGTCATTGTACACAATCTTATCATTGCATTGCATATACAAAGAGGCTGTTTCTAGATTTGAAGATTTGAACCCCAAAAGGAGTAATTGAACAATAAGTGTGGCAATCTGTAAGGTCTTTATTACATCCTACCATGCACAAATGCTCCATCCTGTGGACTTGAATGCTAAATATAAAGCTATAAATCTGCAATTCCACAATGTTTCATCGCAATTCTCTTATCATGTGGATGCTTATTTTCAGGCTAAACCACTTGAGATTGTGACTTTGAAGGATCAACTTTGAGGTTCAGAATTCTGCTGACCATCCTGAGACTGAGACTGAGAATTCAGATTACCGTTTTGAGACTGCGAATTCAACCGCTGAAACTTTTTGACCTCCTGAATGTTTTGCCTAAGTTCTGTGTACATTTTGACAGAACAACCAGACAGATTATTTAATTGACCGAGAAACCGAATCAAGCTTCGTCGAAATTGATCAAGGCCTGTTGCCCAGTCCTCTGACATGTCATCTGCCAATAAACCATCGGCTGATTCACCACCAATATCAGCCTTCCATGTTGGCATATGAGGATGAGCACCTTTTCCTTGATTCTTGTCTTGGTGTGGTAAGAACTGGGCAGTATCTGCTGCCAAACTCTTAATGGAATCTGCAACATCCTTTACTGGTAAGGTATTGAGTTTACTCAACCAGAACTCACTGGTGACATATATTGGAGGACCATAACGGATAAGGTCAGGTTGATGCCTCTTTTTTCTCTTAGATGATTTTTCTTGAAGAAGAACACATTTGTGAAGCCATCCGTGTATAGCCTCCAAGTAGAATTTCTGAGCTCCCATCCACTTGGTAAAGCTTGATGACAGAAATTGGAGTTCATTTTCAAGATAGGCAGTGATTTGTCTGCGTAATTCAGAATGCATGGTGATTCTTGCATGGCTGTTGTTATATGCTGCTGACATGATTTGAAACTGAAGTTTGTGGCATTCATGCATCACTTCCCACATCCTACACAACCTGTCAACAAAGCATAACAGAAACTGATGAAATACACAAGCAAGAGGTTGATATCAATCAGCAAAAGCAAATTCACATGTGTGAACCATCCATCTCTGTGACTGTGAAAGCATAAATTGCTTACAGATCGAATCTCAATAAACTGATACGAAAGGTTGATCTAGTTAAGAAAAATGGTTTTGATCTCTGTAGTCTTCTGGTAAAAAAAACTCTATACTGTTTAGCGTGCAGAAAAACCACTATAGCAACGTGCTATACCTCAGTCGTTAAGATCAAAGAGAGATGATCCATAGTAGAAAGGATCTTCTGATTATACCCCATTGCTAAGAACTTAAATAAGGGTGTAATTCAGTCACCTGAACTTGATATAGAATGACTTTCACATAAGCAAAACAATGTATTTAAGTAATAGAGCTATTGATTATCGACTATTGTATTTTGGTTAAGGAAATTTATAGCTTCAATACAAAAAAAAAAAAATACCAAATGAATTTACCAAATATAGCAACTTTCACTAAAATATAAACAGAAACTTGCTAATAAACTTTCTTATGCTATTCATGGTTGGTCTTCTTGGTGCATCTTTTATTCACTCTGGTATTTTTTGTATTATCGAGGCAATGCATGTCGGCATGAAATAGAGAGTCAATAAAACAAGAAAGAGCTACAGAATCATACCCTTCAATCAACTCCTCAAGCTGTGGTTGAAGCTCTTTGTCCCGTAACTCTTCAATCCTCATTGATATGGAGTCTATCCTGTGAATTGCAACTCTGATTCTTGAGTGCAGATCCTTGACTGTTGCACGTGTTTTATCAACCTTAGAGGTTTTTTCTCCTTTTGATTCCAGTTGTCTTAAGATTTTACATTTCGTGTCATATTCTTTTCTGACAATCTCACTAGCCTGCTCACAGAAAAAAACAATGATCTTAGCAAACAGACAGAGAATAAGATATGTGCCAAGCCATTCAAAATATTTTACTGTCAACTGATAACTTCAGGATTTGGTCTAAAAGATTCAAAACAAAGACTTCTGAACATACTATTGCCGAAATATAACACCCACTAAATATACAATGGTTGACAAAATTGTTGATAAGAAATACACTGTACCTTCACTTCATCATAGAGTTTCCTTTCCCAAGCATATAGCCTATCCAAGGTAGATGCATGGCTTCCAGAAATCATACAAGAACTATCAAAGAGATTATTGGTATGGTCCTCAACATTGTCCATTGAATTTGATGCTCCTAAAGGGTTTCTGGATGAGGAGGAACGGGATGATGCCGTCCTGTGCCACGTTAAGTACTTAATCGAGTTTTGAGCAGGTTCTAGGAGGATGTAAAAAGGGAAAAGTTAGATGTTGAATTAAAAAACCAGGTTTCAAAAACGTAGGAATGAACATCGAAATTACAAAAGAAAAAATAGATAGCAAAAATTTATCAGATGGTCAGGTATAACCTTATATTCTGAAATGAGTCACTTTTAATGGCTGACTAGAGAATTTTTTTGTACTTGCAGTATGTAAAAGGAAAAAAACTCAATGAATTTTAAAATAAGTAGGAAATGAACAACATTAGTTACATCTCATAAAAGCCAATTCTCTAAGCCACAGAATACACAACATTCAACAATTTCATGGCAACACCAATAATAGGCAGATTTAATAATTGGCAATTCGAATCACTCCTGCTGAGGAAAATATGTACTCTAAGGGAATACTTTCAATTTGATAACTGAAAGATTGGTTGAACCCCACAAGGCCAGCAATGTCAAGCAAAATAAAAGGATAAACTGTAAAAATGACTCAAAATACCTTCTGGAACCTGGGTTGGGTCTTCTCCACATGAGAAGCATGCCTTCAATAACGAGGATACCACAGAACCATCTGTTACAAATAAGAATTCTCTGGTTTACATTTTAAAACATTTCATTTTGAAATAAAATACACAACAATGAAAAGAAACATCCAAAAGCTTCTTTGAAACAGAAAGTGAAGTTTTCTCTCAACTCAAGGATATCACCAAGATATTTTAGCAAAATATGTAATGTACCATAATCTTAGTTAATGGACATTCATGCAAGGAGTGCCTGCCTGTGGCCTAGAGTATATTCCTTTTCTATTTTTGGCCAAGTGTCTAGAGAGTATCTTAAGTTTTAGCATGAACATGGGGGAAAATTGCATTCCAAATCTCATCTTTATATTTTACTTGCACTAAAAAGTAAGAGCTGATAGGATTTTATATTCCCAAATGAAAACTGATTCAGAGCCAGATAGAAAGAAAAGAAGAGAGACAGCAAGATTACTTTCTTTTCCCGGGAATATTGGACGAAAGTGAAATTTGTTTGCTTCAAGCATCCTTGGAACCTCTTTGCCAGATTCTGAAGCTTTATTAAAGAGCAGTTCAATATCTCTCACGCTTGAAAAGAAATTCTTTGGGGTGACTTTATTTTCACTATGACTTTCCTTCTCCATTGGTTTATTTGTCTCAGGTGGAGGCAAAGCTGCCATAGGTGCAGTCTTTAATGTAGATAAATTAGCAGAGTTTCCCTTTTCTCCATTTACTGATTCAACTTCAGAAGCTGAATGTCCTGACAGAGGCTTGGTTGTGGGAGGTAAAGCATCTTCTTGAACATGAATTGAATTAGCTCTATTCAGATTTTCAAATCTTTGGACTAGAGTTTCTGCAGTAGGCTCTTCATCAAATTCATCATCAGAGTCCCTAGAGTGTTCCCTTCCATGAGATGAAGACTTCTCTTCATCATCTTCTAATTCTGGAATTCCCTCTTCCTCTCTCAGTCTTTGTATATCATCAGCATTCCCCATATCTTGATGCATCCCCTTCCCATCTTGAAAAGAAAATTGATGGTCAATGGGATGAAAGAGACCAAAAAAATCCCATTGTGGCGTTCCAGCTGGAAGAGAGGAATCTTCAAATGCTACACTGGCATGTTGTGTTGTAGTACCTGATGATGTTACTATTCCAATAACAGGTACGGGTGGTCTTTCTTCGACTTTCTTAGAAGAAATAGTGCTATGTTTCATGTGATTTGCTCGGAACTTACCAGAAGGAGGGGAGGGAGTTGGGGAGAATGTTTCATTTTCTGCTGCATCTATGTGATGTGACACAGTCGGTGAAGAGAATGAGAGGGTCCTTTCAGTTAAAGCAAGTGGTTGCTCTGGTGTTGCATTATTGTACAAAGAAGGCTCAACTGGTCCCTCAGGTTCTGTGAATTTTCTGAGAGCTGTTCCTGTATTTTTCAGTGATTGAATATATGAAACATGAGCTGCTGCTAATGAGCAACGCCCATCAAGCGCTTGTCTCACAAACCTCCTCCTTTCACGACATAGCTGCAGTGCCTTGTCATCCTCCATTTTGGAGCTTGATGCTCCCATTATTTCAAATCTAGCTGAATTTAGCTTTCCCTTAATGGAAATCCTTCACTGAAGTTCTATCTGTAAATTCATCAAACAGTAAATGAATAAGAATAATAAACCAGATCAAATCTCTTTTTTAAGGACACAAAAGCATGATTTTCTTTGTAAGACATTAAGAAACAGGACAATTTAAACAACTGGTGGAGATGATAACCATCAAAACCATAAAATGTCACCATCAATTTTCATCAGGACACACAAGCAAACAAAAATTGCTTCTGATCTGAAGAATTTGCTGAGGAAAACAATGCAAGTGAAACCACCGCAAAACAGAAACAACAATTGAAGAGGGAAAATCAGCTCAAACTCCAAAACAATCAAAGAGAAAGAGCATCCACTATCCAAAAAGACAGCAATAGTTGAAAGGTGAAATTGAAAGCCAAAAGACAGTGTTCAAAGCCCAATGAGAGACCCAGACAGTGAGTGAGTGCGTGGGATGCAGAAAGCAACGAAATTTACAGTAAAGGAGACAAATTTCAAGGAAGAGATAAATTATCCAACTACAAAATAGAAAGTGAGAATTGTTTTGAGTAACTAACCAAAAGAAAAGTTGAATTAGACCCAAAAACAAATTATGTAGCAGGAACAAGGAGGGTACCCATAAAGCAGAAATCACAAATTGGAATTTGCAAAAAGATGAAAAATTTTGGTGGGTACCAACTACCAAGGCTGCAGTGAAGCAAAGCTGCACGATATGAACTTGGATTTCAGCAAAGACTCAAGTAAGAGAATCATTGACAGAAACGGGATTTGGGAATTTTCAGAGAAGAGAGAGAAATAAAGAGAGAGAGAGAGAATAATGTTAAGTAAATGTAATGTGATGAATCTTATTACCATTGCTGCTTCCATGCAAAAGAAACATAGGAGGCCACAGTGAATCAGTGATGCCACCTCCGCATGGGTCCCACTATCAGCCGAAAGTGCAGCGTGATTAACACGCGCTTGGAGCATTCAATACTTCAATGCACAAGAAAGCAAATGGTACTATACTATCTTTCTTTTCAAAGGCATCTAATTTTCCATCTTTCATTTTCCATCTTAAAAAAGTGTCTAACTTCTTATATCTATTAGTAAAAAAAAAAAAAAAATTACCCAGAAGAGAAAAAAAATTCAAAGCTTTAATAATAAAGTTACATATATGTTGTTGGTTGAAGTTTAATATTCTGTGCCTGATACAGTTCAGTTGGGTTAGCGTAAAAGTAATAGGATAACGATACTTTGACAACATTTTTTTGTAACATTTTAACATCATTTACGTGTCATTATGTGATTGGTCCAAAATTACTTCAGAATCAATAATAATAATCATAAACACTAACATGAACCAATCACAAAACGACATATAGATGATGTTAAAATGTTATCAAAAAAATGTTGATAAAATATCATTATTCAAAGTATTATGTGACTGTGCAAACTCGTACATGATTGTTTGTTTATTCTATTAAAATATTAAACAAAGTTTGAATTTTTTTTTGTTCAACATGTACATATAAACAAAGGGGTAAATGATATCAGATATTAAGGTATAAGATATTCAAGATTTGCAAATGGGTGAGAGGAGCTTATGTGGTAAAGTAGAAGATGATGAGAAGAGGAGAAAAAGAAAAGTGTGGCCATGTGATGAGTTTTTTTGGCTTGATCATATCTTTTCTGGGTCATGCCTCTAATTGATGTTTTACTTTTCTCTGTAACCTAATTCTAAAATTGTCCTTCAAAATTGTGGGACCACAATAAGTGTCACCATATTCTTCAAGCATTGTGTCAGCTTCTTCCTTACATTTAACAAAAAGTAATCATGCAACCTATAAATTTAATACTTTAAAGATGATCTTTCTCTAAAATAATAATATGGTAGCACCATAACTTTCAACCAGTCAAATCAAAATCGAAACTTTATAGGATTAAAACATGAACCTAACTGTCATGAAGTGTGTGAATCAGAAAAATTTATAGCTTGCAATAATTTTACTCAACTGAGCTAAATTTACCACCTTTTATGTTGTCCTTGTACTCATAAAAAAAAAGAAAAGCATGAACAGTTACTTTAAATGAAAAAAATGGTTACTAGAGAAAAATTAATGGTATTAAAACTTTTGTCTTCTGAACAATAATGATCACTGAGAAATGAAGTAGAAAAGAATAATTATTTAAAAAAATGACATTTTCATCTTTCTTATAAAAAAAATTACATTTCTATAAGAGAGTGATATTATCTCTAATTTAAATATTAATATAATGAATTTTGAATTTATATTTGAATTCTCAACACTTCGGATCAATTTACTTTATTAAAAATTTTAATGTTTTTTAATATTATAAAAATCTGTTTAGTATAGTTTAACTTAAGTGTGTGAAATAAAAGGAAATATCATAATTAAATTTAAGTAAGGATCATGTTATATTATTTAAATTATTATATGATGTATAATGAGAATACTAATTTGCTCTAGCAAAGAAAGAAAGTTAAGATGGCCTAAATAGTTGTTTCTTGTTAACAAAGTGGTTATGCTAGTTTAACAAGGAATAGCTTTTTTCTAAGTTGTTAAAAAGACAAAAATTAAAACAACAAATAATGCTTGGTAGAGAAAATGAAAGAGACCAAATGAATGACAAAGATGCAAGGAGTTCGACAACGACTTCTTATTTTAATTTGATCACTTTTTCTTTGTCATTTTGTCATTTTTTTTATAGAAGTAGCTTACTCTCTTGAGGTTAAATATAATTAATCTCATATTAATGTAATTCTTTCTTTATGATAGAAATTTTTATGTTTTCTCTTTGTGTTCTATGTTATATAGTTGATCATTTATGTCTTTTTTTTATCGAAACATTAAAATATTTTTAGGATTTGATTTTAAAACTGAACAACTTAGAGATTTGATGGTAGATCTGTGTTGATATCTTTAGATCATTCTAAACATTTATCCTTAATGTAATTATTATATAAAAAAATTTAAGGAATTAATATTTTCACATCAATATTTAAAACTTGGCTCTCAATAATTAAGATAAGTTGTAGATTGAAGATATATTGTTTAGAAACTTTCTCATTAAATTGAGTTTATGAAATTCAACCTTGAATGAATGCTTTTATGTTTTAGTGTGAATTATATATAAGAATTCGTATGAGCTAAACACATAAAATCTTTAAAAATTATATTTAAATCTTTTCAATTAAAAAGTTAATATTTTTTATTTTTGGGTTAAATATATTTTTAATCCTTTAATTTTTGGTGAAAATTGGAAATAGTCTTTTTTCAAAACTTTTGGTATAATTTAGTTCCCACACTATTAGAAATGTGTGGATTTAGTCCTTTGAATTAAATTTTTTTAGGTTTATTTGATGTTTCAAACACATTTTATTATAGCATTTAAGTTGTTTATACCATTTCACATATTTTCGCTTCAAAGTTAACTAAGAAATACATTTAAAATATCAAATAAACTTAATAACATTTGGTTAAAAAGACTAATTGCACGCAATTCTTAAGACGGAGACTAAATTGGTACAAAGTTTTGAAGAAAGACTAATTTTCATTTTCAGTGAGAGTTATGGAACTAAAAATATATTTAATTCTTTATTTTTTATATAATGAATTATAAATAAATCTTAAAGAAAAATCAATTTCTAGCATGAAAAATAATTAAATAATTATTTTAAAATAATGTAGTAATCAATATAAAAAAAATTTATTAGGAAATGATGGTTATAAATGAAATTGTAACCATATAAACTTTTAATAACAACGTAATTACTTTTATTATAATCATATCTCTTTAAATCAATCTGTTAGTTTATCTTTAAGAATAAAGAGGTTATACAATTCTAAAAAGAGTGAATTGATAAAACAACGTTTAACAAAAATTAATTAGTTTTTTCATGATTTTTCTCGATTCATTTAACAACAAAATTTTAGAAGCAATTTCAGAAGAATTTTAAAGACTCTTGAATACTAAGAAATGGAGAGAATACTTAAAAAAGATTTAGAAAAGAATTAAGATTTTTATACTGTTTTGATTATCTTAAACATACATTATTATTGAAAATCCACAAAGTTAGATACACTTTACCAGAAATAATATTTAACACATAGAATGAGTATTTTATTTTTAAAACTGATCATGAAACACCCAAGTGTTGAAATCTACTACACCAACACATAAAACTTGTGTACAAAATTCAATCAATTAAAATCAAGAATTGGAGAAATATCAACTAAAATTCAAATAGGAGGTATTTACTGATATTTAGCTTCTAAAGGGGGGTCTCGTTTTCTCATTTTGCACAATTGACAATTTTATTTATTTTATTATTATTTTTTCTTAGAAATGTTTTTCTTAACATAACGATATTGAAAGACGTTGTACTCAATAAATCATAATAACTTAAAAAGATAAGTAACTCAGTACTACACATGCTTAGAAGTTGAACAGTAGTACAAATAAAGTATTAATATACTATCAAATTACTAAAAGAAAATTTTGATGCTGTGAAGGTTGATGTGTTTATCAATAGTAACATATTTGTGAATTACTTTACTACTCAAGATAATTGTATTTATATATACTCTGTTTGTAATTGAATTACATATTATAGGTTGATTAAAATTATTTAATTTAAAAAAATTAAGGGATATAATATGAAATTAAATTTTTATGATAAGAATTGAAATTGGATATTATAAAAACTAAACTTTATTCAATTTAACATTATTAGGAATACTCGTTGGATTGGGTTAGCCTATAACTAAATCCAATCCAACCTGATTTAATTAAGTTCAATTTTATCTATAATTGGGTTAAATATGATTTAACTACACTCAAAATCTAACTTTAAAAAAAAGTGTTATTTTTTTTAATTAGAATGATACTTGAAAATTATAACTTTTAACAAAAAAAAATGGAATTTTTTTCAAAATAATAAGTCAATTGACCCAACTCAATTACATGGTTTAATATTGGTTTGAATTTAACATAAAAAGAAATGCATAAACTTATAATTTAGTTCTATCCAACTCAATATTTTCTTAATAACTTGACCAATGGATTTGCTATGTAAACACCCCTAAAAATTATATATGGTCAACCATTAAAAATTATTATTGTTGGAGATCTCAAACATTGATTATAGATAAGACAAATTTATAATATATAAGTAGATGCAAACTTTACCTAACAAATTGATTTAGTAGGGTCAAGTTAAACTTAATTCTCACTTCTTACATGATATCAGGGACATGAGTTAGAGTTTATCCTAATAAGATTTGTTATTTATTAGATTTAATATGTCATCTGCTATCGAGATGAGTTTACAATATATATGTGGATGCAAACCTCATATGAATTTGTAGGGTTAAATTAGACTTAAAATTAACTTCTTTATAACTTTTAACTAAAAGTAGAATTTTTTTCAAAATAACAACTTAATTGACTTGACTTAATTAAAATGGTTAAACATCGGTTGACTTTAACATAAAAAAATTATAAACTCAATCAAACTCAACCCAATCCATTGTTTTCTCATCATACTGAGTAACGAGTTTGTTTAAATCTTACTTTACAAACATGCCTAAAAATTAGATATGTTCTATCACACAAGATTATAATTATATGATTTTTAACTTAATTGTTTTAAATTTTAATACATTTTTTACATATCTCTATATATAATTTGTTATTAAAAGGAAACTTTAAAGTATTTATAAAAACACAGGTGTGCTTCTACAATAAAATGATTTTTTTAGCATTTATGTACTTTTGCACCGCTTCGGAAAGTTGGAAGGTGAAGACAGTTTAATCATCCAAATCAAACAAATGAATATTTATATCTATTCTAAAGTTTTGCCATATGTTTTTTGAGGATTAGTAGTTTGTTGAACGAGACAAGAGAAAAAAAAAAGAAAAAAAAAATTGCACATATATATATAAAGGAATATTTGAAACTGAAAAGAACAAAACATTCAATTGTATGAGAAGGAGAACAAGAGAAATGCATAAAAGAGATACATTCATATCGAGAACTAAAAGCATACATAATTGTAATAAAAGACATTTTAACATTATTAATCCAAAGAAAAGATGTACAACATAGCATTCAAATGCATAATGAAAGATCTAAAATTTTCTTATCTGTATTATCTTTTTCATGTTGGAGGGTAGAAAGTGGATGCTCCTCATCCTTAAAAAGAAGCAACTCTTGCAATTGCTTTCCTTTTGGCCTTTTTGAAGCACTTGCTATGCTTTCAATGTCTTCAAATTCACACAAGGGTCGTTTCATTGCTCTCTCACGACTTAATTCCTTCATGCCATGAAAAATGGTGTTTGTGAAAACCCTATTAGGGTTTGAATGGTTTAACATTAAGGGGTTATTATTCCTTTGATGATATAGAGAAGTTGCTCCATGAGGCTGACTTGAAAAACCACTTTTTTCACCTTGTAAACCAACATCACTCAATGTTAATTTCTTATTTGAGTGTGATGGAAAACCTAAACCCCACCTTTTACCATATGAACTTGATGTCATTAATGATGATGCATTTGTCGTGCTGTTGAAGGACAAACCATAACCTCCCATCGATTCAGTCTTCGAATCTACAACATTGTTAATTTTGTTGGTAATTTTCATCATTTCATCCCAAAACTCAGATTCAAATCAAATTAAAAAAAAAAAAAAAACTAGACCCTAGACTTTAATGAAGGTTTAAACATATTTCAATCTATAAAAACATATTGGAGTAAATTTGTTTTTGTCTCTGAAATTCAAATGTAATTTGAAAAAAAAAAACTCATTTAAGTTGTTTGGTCTCAAATAACTTGACTATAGATTATATATAAATCACTTATCGACAAACGTTTTACCATGAGTTTGTTTTTCAACGTTGGGAGAAAAAACATTGGGACGACGTTGTAACAAGGTTTTTCTTTATATTAATTACTAAGGCTAAAAATACAATTTTTATATTCGAGATTTAACTAAAAATTGGTGTACCTTGCAGAAAATTTTTAATTGGGTGTATTTGTGAAGGAGGACTCAGAAAACTACGATAACCAAATTTCAACATTTGATCATATTTTGTTGTTGGTGTTCTTGATGCATGAATGTTGATATTTCTGCTTGAAGAAGATGCATAAGGAACCATAGATTGAGTTTTGACATCTTCAACACCTACATTAAACACATAAAAATAAATTCATTATCTTTAACACAATACAAGACTTATGAACTTTATGAAAATATGAAAATTAATAAAAAAAATTAAAATTTGTACCTTGCATGAAATTGATGAGACGAGGATAATTGTTAGATCTGGGTTGGGGTGCCTCTGAATTAACTCCAAGAGATTGATATTTATTGTTTCCATTCTTTTGAACCATTTCTCTCTTGGGAGACAAAAAGTGATTCATCATGAATGTGAAAAAAAAACAAAAAAAAAATATCTTAGAGAAAAAACTCAGAAAGAGTTATTTTATTATGAAAAATAATTTGCAGGATTATCTCTTATTTATATTACAATGTTCTTTTAAAACATATACAAAAGGAAATTAAATTCTTACTCTTTACTCATTTATTTGCTTATTTGATATACAAACTATCAAAGGAATAACAAAACGCGTACTTGGTTAATCTCGAATTTAATAAAGTTGGAATTAATTATAATAAAAAGAGAAAGACTTCGGAGGATAATTAACTGATTATCGATAATTTGCTAATTAGTAGTTGTAAGTGTATTCCCGTAAAATGCAACAATTCATTATACATAGGTTAGATCCAAAATAGTGAGATTAGATTCTTTCTCAATAAGGATGCAAAATAAATAAATAATTAAATATATAGGACAAAAAAAATTAAAGAATATTATGAGTGCATGCATTTTTCAAGTTTTATTTATTATATATTTAATTATATTTTATGTGGTAAGTGTTTTAAAGTGACAATAGAAAAAAGTTGGAGTAACACAACAATAAAATTTTATACATATACAATATATGTAAGAAAGGGAAAAAAAATACAAAAACACTTATATATAAAAAATAAATATTGGAAAATATTTTTGAGATATCCTATAAAAAAACAGTCTAAATATTTATTATTCAACCAACATAAAAATAATGACTTGTTGACTATGCAGTTGACTAAAGTAAAGGGATAGACTTTGTTGTTATTGATACAATTTTTTAATATAATTTATGATTTAACACATGTGTTTGTAGATATAATTACATTTATCTCTAAAAAATACGATATTATTTTTTAAGTAATATCGTTCATTTTTCTCCTTATATGATTAAAAATAATTGTTAGTAGACCATCAAGAAACTATTAAAGAAATTCATTTTTAATAATCTTTTGTCTAAAATGGAAAAAATTAAAGACGAGTATATTAAGTTTTTATAGTTTGATTTAAATTACTCTTTTCCTTGAATATTAATTTAATGTTTTAGACAGTATATGCTATCGATTACATAACATTTATGATTTTAATTATTTATTTGACTATTTATAGTAAAAAATCAACTTCCTATATCACATGCATTAATAAAATATATTAATAAAGCTATCAGATTAGATTAAATGTTATCATATTTGATTTGATAATACTATTACTGTTGATTTTATATCATATTTAATCATACTTCAATTAATAACACATAACAAAAAACTTATTCATATGAAAAATACATTAAAAACATTAAACACTAAATTAATATTTGTCCTCAAGTCTATTATTTTATTCACTGCTTTAAAATATATTTCTAAGCAACAAAAAAAAGATAATGAATATGTTTTATGAATAATAAATAGAGCTAACGATTTTTAAATTCATAATTAAATTTAAAATATATCATAACAGTTTACATAAAAGAATATAGAATTTAAGTTAAACGATACTATGATAATATGTTCTTAAAACTTTTTCAAATTTATTTTATAATAATAATAGTAATAGCATGAATATGATTGAATATTTATTGGTATCAAGTTTTGTAATAACTATGTGTATTTTTTTTATATTTGAAATAGATACATATTGCACTAATATATATTTCAACTTTTATATTTTAAAACATGTTTTATATAATAATTTTGTCAATTTATATTACACTTTGGATTAAAAGTCTCAGTTTATAGAATACTTTTTAAATATTAAAAAACACTTCATATTTTTAGTGTATAATTTGATTTTCATATATGTATTAAATACGGTAACGGTGATTAATACACTTTTCATATACATATAATAATATGAAATCGTAAATTTAATTATTGAAGTGAATCAATTAATATTGAAATTAATAAAAATATATGAATTTATAATAATACTAAAATTAATTATGTATCATACTTAATAAATATAAAAATTAATAAAATATAAAAAATATTAATTTATTGAAACAATGAAGTATTGACATTAATTAATAACATTAATTAAATATCATGTTTTATTAATATAACAATTAATAAATAAGACAATAATATTAACTTATATAAATACTGATTTAATAACATTGATTACTACTTTGATGTGTGGATGCCGGTACAACTGTCAAACTAATAAAGATATACATTTTATATTAATATATATTTCAAGTTTTATAGTCGTGGCAGAGTGTATGAGGGGTCTTGCACTACAATTTTTTATTTTATACTGTGAGTTAAGTATGTTAATAAAAAAATAATTTTAATATGTTTTATATATTTGACATTTTCCAAGTTTTTTGGTATATTTATAAAAATATTATCAACATTTGTCAATAGATTTTTGTTAAGATTCATCACTGTTTATAGTATAAAATATGATCAAAATAATAGTTTATCGATAAAAGTATGAATATATTATACTAAAATACATATTAAATTTTCAAATTTGAAATACACTTTACTTTCAAAACGATAATGAAATTAAAAAAAAAACTTGTAATGTGTCATTTAAAATAAAATATATATAGGTATTAATAGTTATTATTTATTCAAACCTAGTAATTTAATATACATGGACTGAAAAAGTAATAAATTTAATTAATGCATTTGCCTAATTAAAATTAACCAATATACTCTATTTATAAATATTATTAATGTTAATTATCAGTAATACTTAGTAAATACAATATTTAATTCATTAAATATATTTTTAATTTTATGCATACTACATTAACACTTTTTGAATAAAATAGATTAAGTGTTTCATTTAAATAGATTTGACCAATATTGAAAATGAGATAAATTTTCTTTATTATTTTATATAATATTAATTAAATTTTATATATTAATTTTTTTAGATCGCGTGATATTCCACACTACAAGCAAGCTGCAACACTCACTCGTTCTTCTACTTCGCTTCAAAGTTATCATTTCAATTGCATTTGTGTTTGTAGAGATAGTTTATTGACTCGTCATTGATTCACTCAATGGCTGATCGAGTTCACGGCTCGTCTCGCATTTCTGCCGGGTCACAATCAGCTTCGCCTTAGGATTCTTCATTCTACAAACGTTACGACCACTGTCGTTGAACAAGCCGGTGCCTCCACCTACAACCTAAGTCATCAAGATACCCAAGGATCAAGTCTACTGCGTTCCTCTGGCTGAGAATGCCCGCTGATACGACCAATACACTCACTGAAAGCATCGCTGGAGCCGATGTTGTTGCTGAGATTATTATTCATTGTGTATATTTTAAATAGCTTTAATATTTATTTTGGTCCCTAATTTTGGTAGGTGTGTTCAAAGTGATCTTATCTTTGTTCAGATGTATAAAGTTGTTCCATATTTTGTAAAAATGGTTCAAGTTCTTGCTTACAGTGTTAAAAACGCTAAGGGTGTAATTGTCCCTAGTCAAAAGTGAATAAGTTGTCTAGTTATTGAGTGCATGACACGCTAAGGTCAATTGAAATGTAAATTTTGAAAATAAAAGTTAATACAGTGAAAAAGTTATAATAGAGGATAAATGAAATTACATTTAGGTTAGAACCAATTCGCGATTTGGGGTTAAAGAATATGCTGAAATTGATCTTCAAATTGGGTTCCTGATTCGTTAAAGGTGCATTTGAAAGAATCTTGTCTGCCTAATCCACCAGATCACAAGGGCTAATCTGCTAGAACCGCAACCCGTTTCAGCATTCATAATCTCCATTTCTTCATCAATTCAACCACAACAAAAGAGAGAAGGAAACCTACTGCACCCACTTCCGTCTTCTTTACCTGAGTCCGCGACAACACCACCTTCACCCACGACTGCACTTTCCTCGTCTCGCTGTTAGTGTAGAAGCTGGACGTGATCGTCGGACGTGATCGCCGACATTGCTACATCTTTTCCAAGGCACGTAGTTGGCCAAGAGCTCCACCAAAGTTACTAACGACCCTTTTTCTCAATTATTGTTCAACCTTCTTCCTCCTCTTTGAATGAATTTTTTCTAGTTATGAGTGTTTGAGGTGAAGAAGAAGATAACGATGGGGTGATGGTTGCCAAAATGTTGGAAGAGAGTTGAGATTTCTGATTTTTTTTTAATTGCAAATTGACAATTAGGATTTTTAATTTTGCATATGATTTTGTAAATTATGAAGTGAGATTCTGATTTTGAAAAATGCAATTGAGGATTCTAATTTTACACATAATTTTGCATGAACCTTCTCCTTCTACCCAATTCCACGTCCCTTGTCAAATCAATTCATCTTAAACCGTTTTTATAAAATATGAGAAATAAATTACATAAATACTTGCATTTATTGATACGCCATGAGTCTGAGATTTATTTGGTTTTGCAGTAGACTGACTGTTTTTATTATAAATGTTTTCAGTTTAGTATGTTTTTGCTTAAGAAAAAAAATCAACTTTTTATTATTGACTTAAAATTATTAAAATTATATATTTGGTGAATTTTGTTTATAACTTTATACTATTACTCAAGTTTACCTTCACAATAACTTCTTTAATATTCCCAATTAAGCATTAAAGTTTACCTTTTCTACATTAAGATTATTAAATGGCACTTTCTTTATATCAGACAGACTTGGCATATTTGGTGAGGTAAAATATCGAAAACATGCTTTATTTTCTTTTATTGAGGAACAAAACAAATATTTACAAATTGAAGACCAAGACCATAATACATTAAATTTTAAGTTCTAAAATGGCTTCGTATATACCAAAGTGAGGCTCTAAAATTACGTTGACGAGACTTTGTTGAAAACAATAAAATAAATAAATTATAAAGATTTAAAATAAAAACAAGTAAAACGAATCAGTACTGATAAAAAAAATGTTTATCTCAATTATAAAAACATTTTGATTTCAATACAAGGTTTAAAAGCACAAGTCAGAGGACAGTGAAAGTGAAATTGGGGAGTGGTCATTCTTTCAGAACTAGACTAACTTTGAATATTCATTAACTTCTCACAGTAAACTCAGTATACAAACACTTAAACTTGACCAAGGTGATCAATTCTCCTGAACAGAAACATCTGTTTTCCTTCTTTTCTTTTCCTTCTACTACAAGATGAAAACACCACCTTGGCGATGCTCAAAAACATGTAATTACAAAACATTTATAGATCTCAAAAGGAAATAATCTTCCTATGTGAGTGCTGCTCTCCAATCGAAATCACGTCTCCATGATCATGATCATGGAAAAGTAGGGTCAAGACTCCAACTAAACAAAGCACTGAACCAACAAGAAGTTTGTCATACCGCTCCACCCAGTGAAACTTCAGCTGACTGGCTCCGTAAAACGACAATGCTACCAGCGAAGTCATCACAGTTATTGTGCTGTAAATGCGACAAGGGTGAAGCTTGGTAAAAGTAATGAATATCTGAACATTTTTTTAACTTGATTGGCATCTAAACCAAACTAGCACCAGACCTGATTAAGATATTATGGATCCTAAAAGAATTTTTTATTGCAGAACAGCATTAGAAATTATGACAAAAGACCGCAATCTTATTAGAAGCCTTAGCATACATTGTTATAAGAAATGGTTTGCAAGATGTCATGTTATTATAACTTGACATTCCATGTATTTCCATGCATTTTAAGCAGATGTTCAAGCCATGGAGATTTTGTTGTCGGATTCCAGACTAAGCAGTCCAACCAGTTTTAACCATTAATTGTTCACTTGTTCAATTATAATTCAGTCTCAAAACTGATTTGACAGTCAAACATCTTATGTTATGACCTGTTAAAATCACTTAACCTGGTTTAATCTCCTGTTCACATGTCCTAAAAAGTTGTATAAATTTTATAATGTTTCATGGGAATTACAACTTAAAACTCAAGTATTTCCTAACGCTGTTGGCAAATGTTCAAGCAACCCAATTGGTCTAACCATGAGTTGTCACTTGTCTGATTATAATTCAATCTCAAAACTGAGGTGGTGGTCAAACAACTTCAGACAACTTTAAATCACTCGACCTGGTTTAATCAATTTACTTTTCCTAAAAGCTTTTTTGAATTTTATAATGTTTCATGTAAATTATTCTAACGATGTCCTAAAGATTCAACCAGCTAGTTAAAACAGATCAACATGAACTCGAATCTCCGTAATCCCAACCTAGCACTTTTTGGTTCACTTTTAACAACATTGAATAGAATGTATTTCATTAGCTTCTCAATTGTGAAAACAGATTTTCATGATCGCGAAGTAAAAAATTTCTTGGGGACCTTTGCTTTATTCGATGTCAACGTCAACATCAGAATTTTTAACATTGATAATCATTGATACCGTTTTCCAATAAATAACATATCACTTTAAATAACAATAGGTCAACAAAGATCCACGAAACATGCATATGGAAGCAGAAGACGAGTATACACATTTGAAAACAAAGCATAAAATAGCAGGACGGAAAAAATCCTATTGTTTGAGGCAATTAACTCATACCTGAACAATAGTACTACGATGGCAAGCACCATCATGGAAGATGAATTTCCAACTGCGAGAAATACTGGGAGAGTTGTAGCACAAGGAGACAAAGCGGGAACAAGAATAAGTCCAGCTACAGCCATTTTCTCCATTGGTTGGTTGTGTGAATGACTATGGCCACCCTTTCCCGTCAGAAACAACAGTATATAACTACCACCCAGAAATACAAGTAAAAGTGAAGCAACCTTATGCACTGTTTCTTCACCAGCAATGGTGTTCGCCATGGTAATTGCCGTTATACCAAGCAGTGAAGTGGATATTACATGCAAAATTGCTCCAAGAGCAGCTGCATGAAACAAAATGAATACGGTTAAAAACCTTTATCAACAGAATCCTAGAACAGTCATCTAAGTCTTACTATAAATATAAAGGTAAAATCAAACACCATAATAAGCTACACAAAAGTAAGAATACCACGATGCCAATTGCTCTAGAAGTCCAGATATGAAAGGCATTTGAATGGGATTCCAAAACAACTTTCCAATTCTTATATTAATAAATAGTCCTTGATCATGACAAGGAAAACGCCCATTTTAAGTCATGTGAGCACAATGATCCAGCATCAAATGCAGCCATAAACAAAAATATAATTAAATGACCTCATGCGTGACCCAGCCTTCTCAGCTGCATTTTCCAGACAGCAAGCCGGATTCTTCTGTATACAATCTCTATTGCACCGTTTTCCCCTTTTGTTGCTTCTTTTCTATTGCTCTGTTTACCCACTCAATGTCCAGCAGGCTGGGAAATGGGAACCAACTCTCTTGTCAAGTACGTTCTCTTTTCTTATAATTTTTCTGTGTTTTGCTGTTTGTAATTCATTTAGAACAAAATTCCTGGTTATTTGGTTTCTGGTGTTGTTGTTGACTTTGTTTTGTGCTCTGTTTTTCTATATATAAAGAACAGCAATTTTTGTTTCTGAATTCACATTTGATTTTCTTTTCTTTTTGTTCTTATGATTTCTAGCATTCTGGCCCATTCCCTTTTTTGAACTCCGAATTTTGTTAAAGAATTTATGATTCAAATTGCTCTATCAGTAACGAAGATAGGTAAAAAGAAATTTTTGCAATCACTGGTTGAAGATGAGAGTGTCAACTTTACCATCCATAACATCCAGCAAGTCATTTTCCAAATCCTTAGTTCTTTTACAGCTATCCAAGAATTGATCTTGATATTGAAGCGACAGAAGGCACTTTATAAATGCAATGGTAAGTTTAGTTAAACTGGAGAAATCATAGGCAAGACTTTAAATAGATGATAATGTATAAGATAGCCAAATTGCAAGTAGTCATAATAAAAATGCTCCTAGTAAGTGAATGTTCATTTTTTCAAATTTAAGCAATAAGAAAAAAACCCATGTAAATACTAATGCAAATGACGTTTGCACTAAAGTTGAGTACGGATCACATATACCAAATTTGTAAAGACTTTCCATTACTGAGCTTGACTTGTAGTTTGCCATAATGTGAATATGTAGGTTAATATTAAATGATTTAAATTTATAAAATTTAGTATATAACATTACGAAACTAACATTCTTTTTTTTAAAACTGTAATATAGTTTATTCAAATAAGAAGTAGGATTGAGCATAAAATGTTGCAAGACTCACGTAAGAGATCTATCAAGGATATCACAAACTCCAGGTAAAAATCAATCAGTATTTGCTAACAGCAATGAAACAACGTGACAACAACAATTATAATACTTATAAGAAATATGGAATATAATCCACTTAGGAGAAATCAGCGTAAAAGTGACTGAGAGTGACAATGGCAGCTCAGAGAAAGGAGTAAAGAGTCCATGTCCGCCTACCCTTGTCCCCAACCTTATATGTCAAATATATCACACATAGTCAGCAGCATATTTTCAGTTAGTCTCTCTCTCTCTGTTGATTGTTTTAATCCCTCATTATTCGGATCAGCAACCACGCATCCCATTGTTTCAACCAAATCATTTTTACCAGCTGAACTGCTGTAGCTGCTGCTATTTTCAGTCATAAAAACTTGGTTTGTATTGAGTATAATATAACCAAGCTAAAGAACACTTTGAATGTCATGGTGTAATTGATCTCATTCTCTTGAATTATATTGATGATAGCAACAAGCGGTTAGTGAGAGAAAAGGGTGGAGATGGCAAAGATGCAGAAGATGATTTGATCTTTAACATGATACCACGACTTGGAAAGAATCTATAAATGCAACTAGCGCTGGTAAGCCTTTAACCTACCCTAGGCAGCAAACAAGATTGAAGCGGGCAGCTACATTTAAGCTTGCAAGCACTAGGGTAAAGGGAAAAGAGGTGATAATAAAACTCCAGTAGATGAAAATGATAATAAAATAGACTTAAATCTTTAAGAGGATGATTGAAGATTCCAATTAACAACTTCTATTGGAATGTAATGTTTTAATTACTTCAAACCTTAGACACTTAAACTTGCTTATTACCTTATTTTTGTTGCTGTACTTGTTAGTTTTCTTAAAACATACAAATCTTATTGTTAATTATGAATTATGAATATTTCCTAAATTTGACTTCTTCTTTTTTACTTTATCTACAGCACTGCTATAATTAATTATCTAATATCAACATAAAAGCTCAACAACATTAATCTCCCCATCTTGTTATCACATTTTTGCGGTCGACCTCTTCAAATATCTGAGATTCAATGATTGTTAATTAAGTTCCAAACACATATAAGACAAGGAAATGAACAAATACACACAAACGCACAGAAAAGCGGGAAAATATGTAGCACTTCAGAAAGCCGTATGCATTCAGATTCCAGATAATACCATCCAAAGGGAAAAGAGGATAAGGAAACTCAATCGCATCACTAGATTCACCTTTATACAACTCATTTATGAGAACAAATTTGTCCTCGTCCCATTCACTCTACTCGCATCCAAACAAGCAAACGCCGCAACAGAACAGTGCTAAAGAAAACCGCAATCCCTAAACCCTAACGAAGTTTCGCGTACCATACACAACAAAAAAACATGCCAAAAGAAAGCAATGAACTAAAATAAAAATGTCGGTGACCTAAGTTGCGCAATTAAAGAGAAGAGTGATGGAAGGAAGAACTTACTGACGATAAGAGTTGTGGAAAGAGTCCATTTCTGCGCGCGACCTACAATGGAGAAAGGAAGCCAGTGAGTGGGAATGAAAGAATGGAGGAGCGAGACGGTGGCGATTCCGCCGATGGTGGACAGATCTTCAGCGGTGAAGCCACCCATTGCCCACGAAAATAGAGAATCGATCGTTCAGATCTGTTGTGGAACTCTACAAGCATGCAAGCACTATTTCCGATTGGGATGAGAATAACTAAATCTGAATAAAATGGCGAAAAAAGGTGGGAAAATTCATTCTATATCTATCGGAATAAAATATTGCGGTTTATTTTGAAAAATAAATCATTTGTGGGTACAATAGTGCTATATTACTTCAACCTTATTTTTTAATTATATCACTAGAGGAAAATAAGAAGAAGAAAATAAAGTTATTTAAATTTAAAATAAAAGTTGAAATATATTTTTTTTACTATTAATATTAATGTTTCAATTTTGTTTTTATAATAATAAATGTAAATATTAATCCGAACATGTAAGTATGGAAGAAAATTCATACTTTTGCCAATATTTTCAGTCTTTTTAAGTGTCACTATGTGATTGGTTTATTTATAATTATTATTATTGATTATAAAGTAATTTTAGACTATGACACATATATTGTAAGAACCTAAAAATATATATGTATATATTAAAAGAGGATGGGGTGAAAACATTATTAAGAAAAAGGGGAGGGGCTTTTTATTAAAAAGAAAACAGTTTTATAGTTTCTGTTAAACTTTTAGAAAAAGAAGCTGAACTCATTTTCTTAAAAGTGTTCCTCTCTCTAGAAAGCTTCTTCTTCCTCCTCTACCTTCTCTCTAATCTCCACACTGCACCAGCCATTGCATTGTCATTTAGGTGGCGTCCCCGCGTTCCCAGAGTCCCCAGAGTCGGGAGCTCCGTTTTGAACCGAACGTTTTCTTCATTCCTACTGGTAAGTCGTTTTCCCCCTTCTCCTCCACTGTCTTTGAATCTAGGGCATGCCACTTTACTGGTTGCATGCAGTTGGTAGCTTTTCCCTTTAGTTCCTTGTTCATTCTAGCTCAAAGAGTTTTACTCTACCCAATTTGGTGGTTTGTAGGTCCTGTTGAACTTGTTTCTGTGTGAGGGTTACTGTTTTGGGGCTTCTTCTAAAAGTGTTGTGCTTATAACCACCAAGGTAAGGGGAGCTAGTTCTACTCTTGATTTTACTGTGTGGAGTGAATGCATGATAAAATTTGTAGTGGTATGTTGTGGAAGCATGAACTTGGTTCTAGTTAAACTTGAAATGCATGTATGGAAGTGTGTGTTATGTGAATTTGGTGATTGATGGCTATAAACTGTTTGGAATGACTTAGAATGATGAAATTGTGTATGTTGGAACTGTTATGGCATGGAAATTTTGTGGTAGTGCTGTTAGAAAGGAAATCAAATGTCTTTAGGGTCAATTTTAGGCCATTTTAGAGGAAGTGAGATAGTGATTTTGAGCAAATGAGGTCTGCAGCGTTATTGGACTGTTGGGACAGTTTTATCCACTGTATTGTGACTTGTTTGAGTCACTAAATTGGTCAAAATTAGTGAAAAGAGGTAAGATCAGGTTTTGGGTCTCTAAGTTGGGAAAAATTGGTGTTTTAGAGTTAGAAAGGAAGTGTGGTGGTCAAATTTAGAGTTAGGCATTCTTGGTGATCCTAGTCAGTTTAGGTAACTTAGGTAGGTCATGTGTGACTTAGTAGGCATGTTTAAATGGTTAAAAACCAACTCCAAGTTGTAGAATTGAATTTAGACCTCTAGGTTGATAAAATTGAAGTTGTAGAACCTAAATCAATGCATAAACACTTTATAATAATGTTAGAAAGGATTAGAATTGTTTAGATAAGTTTAATTTAGCATGAAAGTTGATTTATGAGTGGTATAAGTTCACCAAAATGATTAGAATTGGTAAAAGGGAGTTAGAGTTGCTCAATTATGCAGAAAAATCTGCAGAATTTAGCTTTCTCAGCAGACAAAATTCGCATAGCGCACAGGGGGGGTGCGCTGAGCGAATTATGTATGGCAGATTGAGTGTTTTCGGTGTTTTTGATGTTTTGGGAGTTCCGGACGTCCGTTTTGGACGTTCTTTAGTTCGTTCTGGGGGTTTTTGACCCTTCCGGAGCCATTGGTGAGGGTCTCCAAGCTGTTTGAATTACTTAAGTATTGATAATTAAAAGTCCTAAAGAAATTCGTCTTAATAAGTGATGGTTTTGTGAAAGTATGTAATGTATGAGTTGTTTTATGACATGGTTGATGTTGTATGATGGTGTATGGGTTTGGTATGAGACAATATAGTAAGAATGCACTTGAATGACTATGAAATTTTATGTTTAATGAATCAAAGTGGTTTATGAGGTACATTATTGATCCAAGAGGAATATCATGTGATTTAAAGTGGTCGGATTGAATATGAAATTAAGATCTCTTGGTGGGATCAGTTAGTGTATTGAATGAATGTGAGAGGCTTCCATATGGGGGTTTATCCCTAACACTCCAACGGTCTTTCATTCTCACTTAGAGAGGATTGACGCGTGTGGTGGGAGTAGTGGGAGGTCCTAGGGTAGGCGCTATCACTGAAGGTCTATTCCGCGGTAACGGACTAGCCTTGTGTATGGTCGGGTGGAACCCCTCGGCAATGGCTTTGCAAAGCAGTAGGGGCCATCACAAGTGCACAACCCGCCCCAGCTCTACATACATTCTATGTCCGGACGTGTCTAGAGTCTTAACATGATAGTATGCTTGTCTTGATGAGTTTTATGAAATAAATGCTTGTGTTTATGATGACTAAGGTGTTTATGTGTGTATGGATATTCTGGGAAATGCTAGATTGATTGAAAATGAATTGTATGATTGTTTGAGACCTAGCTCACCCTTTCATTTGTATGTGTTGCATGTGTTTGCTTTCCCCCTTGCGATGATCATCAAATCCTTTGGATGTGAGCAGTAGGTGATGATGTACCTTTGGAGCAAGCTTTGGAAGTTGAGGAAGACCCAGCCCTAGTGCTTAGGATTTCTACTAGCTCTTAATTTAAATAGCTCTTTATTTTGAAAGACTTCTAGCCTTCATTTTATCATGATCTGTATTTTGGAAACACTCTTTAGGTCCCATTGAATCTTTATTCAATCATGTATTTTGGAGAATTATGAACTTGTACTTAAGTTTCAAAACTTCCCAGCCAGACTTGGATAACTGTACTCCTTAATCCTATCTATTGTGTACTCTTAACTGCTTTCTATTATTATAATCGATGCATTCTACATATATACATTGCTATATATTTTGGGATGTTACATATATAATATTAAAATATTATTAAAAAAATGTTGTTAAACCATCATTTTAAAATTTTAAAATTTCAAAATTGAGTTTAATGCAAAATTTGGTAAATAAATGTATTAGAATTTAAAATCTGATTATGTGAACATAGGAGTGAAATTCAGTTTGAGTATTCAGTGGATTGGAAAATTCGATTGAGTTAAAAATTCGGTAAATGTGTACCAGATTTAAACACGTTATCTTCTATTAATTACAATTTTGTGAATTTTATTGATTTGAGAGTAAGATACATATAGTACTATAGAGAACAGACACGCACCTGTACGAACTCCTTCTTAAGGAAAAGAACGAGAAGGAAAATTTATTGAATGATCGAAACAGTGGCTTGGAGATTACAACCATTGGCTCATTCCTGGGGTAAAGTTGCGAATGCAGTGGGAAATTAGGTGGTACTTAAGTGCACTATAGTTGTTAATTTGTCATACTTCATTTACATATATAATATGGTCTTCTTCCTGTTAAATTTTTAGTACAATTTTTGATTAACAATTTATAAATTTGTATTCTTATTTCTCTCACCTCTTCATTAAAATCATTTTTATTATATATATATATATATTCATTTATATGATAAAAGAAATTTATATTTAATAATACATGTGAGTAAAAAATGTAGTTTGTTAAAAAATTGATGTTACCTTTTTTTTTTCACGATACAACAAGAATTACAGGACTCTAAAAGATAAAGATACAAGATTCTAAAAGACAAAGAGTAAATGAACAAAACATCCCAATCATGTTCCATGGTAATGGCACTCTTAGCTACCATGGCCTTTGCCATATCCACCACTCTCCTTAGCGGCTTGCAAAAGTGCAGTAGCACCCCAATCACAGAAAAACATGGTAGTGCTAATGTCTTTGTGATGTTATCATTGATTGTTTTGCGTTGTTTCGTGGTTGATGTTGTTCCTCTTCATACTCACGTCTCGGCTTAAGGAACAAGATTTTAACAAAGATCTACTTTGTTGATGTTATGAATGAATTACATGTGACTACACAATATGTATTTATAAAATAATACAAAATTGACTATAATAAAAATATCTAATAATCAGGATTTAATCATTCCAATTTTTTAGATTAGTAATGCTTAATTCCCTATAAATTTGTAAGAGGTGATTACGTTCTAACACTCCCTCTTAAGTTGGAGCATGCATGTCATATGTATCAAACATGTTACAAATGTACTCAATTCAAAGGCCTCTAAGGGACTCGATGAACATGTATGCGAGTTGATTGTTAGAATTGACAAAATCAGTAGTGATTTCTCCCTAAATCACCTTTTCTCTAACAAAGTGACAATAAATTTCAATGTGTTTGATTCTTTCATGGAAAATTGTGGTTGATGCAAGGTGCAACTTGATTGTTACAAATAAGCTTTGTTTCATGGATATGGTTGGTTGCAAAAACCAACGACAAGTGCACCGGTCGCAACGTAGTAAGTTATAAATATTGTTATATCTCAAGGGACTTTTGCAACACTCAACAACTATTGCATTCTAACTCACTTAAACCACAAAGTTCACAAAAACACAAGAAACTCTTTTTGGTATTTTTATCAAATAGTTGGTGTGCAAGGAAATGTAACATAGAATATTTACAATTTGTTAAGACTAGAGTTCATTCACTTCACTCTCATGCATTCACAAACATTTCAATTTCATATTCATGTCAAAAACAATTTACAATCATACTCAAATCCTATTATACCTAGTGACTTTGAGCCTATGATAACTTATCAAGTTTGAATTCATTAAATCCTCAACAATCAATCATGCATTAAGTTTAAGAGTCTTAAGATTACTAATGAATCAAGTTCTATTACTAGGTACAGGCATACATTAATTAGGCATTCAATTTTAAGTCTAGATTCCAAAGATATTTTCCAACACCTCAAGAATCACACATCAAGCATGAGAGCAGTCCATATCAAAGATTGAACATGGAATTGAATACTAACATGAATTCGAAAAGCATATACCATTAATAGCACAAAATTACGCAAGAGTTGCATGTTTTACAACTAATCTCAACAAATAAGAATGATCTTTCATGGTGGAGAACTTAGAGTTCTACAAATTGGAGAGATAAGGAATAAATGAAAACTAAAGAGAAAATGCAAGTCCTCTCCTAAGGTTCTTGACAGTTGTTCCATGCTCTAATTGCGCCTCCCCTTCGCGTCAATGCCTCTAACTCATAGCTCCTCTCCCTCATCAACCTTAAGAAGGAGAAAACACCAAGATTTAAGACCCAAGGAGGAGTGAGAGAGCTTTCCAACACCTCAAACAACCTCCAAGGACCTTTCTCAGTCATCCTAAGTCGAGAGTGAAGTGTGGGAGGAAGAAATTTTTTCAAAGCTCGCGATAAACATGTTTAAATATCCCATTTTGACATTTCAACAATATCTATATTAGCACTGCTCAACGCAATAACAGTTAAAACGCGAAAGGGGTTCTTTATCAAACTATTGCTTAGTGTAATTTCACACAATTCAACTCCAGTGCTACTAGACCAGGTGGCGTTCAACGCAATCTCCTTTGTAGCATTGGTTGCTCTTTGACTTTATAGCACTGGACATGATTTTGGACCTACTCAGTGTAGGTATTTGCTCCAAAATGATCAATTATTGTCTAAATCATACTCCCTTGAGTTCTAACTTGTTATCCTTCACCACAAAAGCATCATATTCACTTATTTTACACTTACGAACAAGAAAATTAGAAGTGAAACAAGCATGAAACAACTAAAATAAAAAAATATTAAATATACTAAACATAAAAATAAAACAGGATTAAAACTAGAAAATAATTAATTTATTCATAATAATAAATACACAGAAATTGATAAAAGTTGATATTATCATATGTTCCTTATTTCTCCACCACATTAGAGTAGTTTGTTCTCACCACTCAACAATAAAGTCACCACATTAAGTATATATGTACTAATCAACTTCAGCATTTTAGTGAACAAGAGAAGATTAATTTAAAAATTCAACTTCAGCATTTTAGTGCTTATGTTACTAATCAACTTCAATTTTTATCTTTTCAATTTTAGTGAACAAGCGAAGAATAATTTAAAAATTCAACTTTAGCATTTTAGTGTTGATGTTACTAATCATCCATATTTGAATAATTTATCAATCATGCTTAAACTATGTCATTCTTTATTAACGGTAGGAAAGTCAAATACATTTTGATTGATTGATCACTTAATTTATCTTATTTTAAATCTTTTTTTCTTACATCTATAACAAAAAGATATATTTATAAAATAAAACAATATTACAAAATAAAATGATTTTTTTTTACTAAAAATATTACATCCGTTAATTTGGTGGATGTATTGAAGATTTTAATGTGGTAGTCTATTTTATGCATTTACCCGGTCATGTGAAAGATAAGCTGGCAGTGACCTGTTGATTTTTTTTTTCAAATTTAATTTAAAAGATTTAGTTTTGATATTATATTAATTCAAAGATATAAGTAATAAGATTGTAATTTAAATTATTAATAGTTATAATTAAATTTAATTATTAACTATAATATAATAATTTAATATCTAAATATAATATTATTTTAAATTTATTTAAATAAAATTATTAATTAATCCGTTATAAACTTAAAAAATATTTATATGACTAAATAATAAAAAAAATATGAATTGACTCATAAGTTTGTTTACCACAAGATAAAATAAAGGTATTTAACTTGTTTTAGTACGATAGACCAACTTGATCTATTTTATTTTTTTATAAGTGATGATCGAGTCAAAATAGATTGAATTAACTTGTTTTAGAACTTACACAAAAATATGTTTAGTTAGTAAAAAAATAGAATATGAAATATGGGCGTTACTATATTGTTTTTTTATTATGATTTACTTAAAAAATTAAGACATTTGTATATTTGTTTACTTATAAATATGTATGAAGGTTGTTTATTGTAATGGTTAGTAACCGTTTTTTTATATACACATTTCATTGTAAATTTTACTCTTATTAATATAAATATTTTTAGAAATATATTTTGTATATGTTTATTAACATTTTTATTATAATAATAATTAAAATAATTACTTTTAATTTTTATTTTTTCATAAATAAAAATAGATATACATGTAAGAAGAGACATGTATTATCACTTATGTATTTAAATTCTTTGTTAATGATAAAAAAATTAAGATAATTTTAACTTATTAAATATACTTAATTAGTAATTTATAATTATTTGTAGATTTATCATTCATTTTATAAATTAACTAAGCCACTACGAGTTCGGATCAGGTTGGTTAAAAAAAATATAAAATTTCAATACAGACTAATTTTGAATTCGACCCACTAAGAACTCAATTTACTTACCTGTGG